>NC_135821.1:52655749-52845895 GCF_964213995.1 Mustelus asterias | reverse complement strand
CACACACCCACCCACACCACCCACCCCACCACAAACCCACCCCCACCCACACACCCACCCTACAAAAACACACACACACCACCCAACACAACACAACACCCACCCACACAACACACACACACAACCACCCACCAACCAAAAACCACACAACACACACACACCCCTCCACCTCCCCTCTCTCTCTCTCTCTCCCTCCTCTCTTCTCTCTCTCTCTCCTCCCTCTCTTCTCTCTCTCTCCCTCCCTCTCTTCTCTCTCTCTCCTCCCTCTCTCTCTCTCTCCCCTCCCTCTCTTTTCTCTCCCTCCCTCTCTTCTCTCTACCTCCCTCTCTTCTCTCTCCCTCCCTCTCTTCTCTCTCCCTCCCTCTCTTCTCTCTCCCTCCCTCTCTTCTCTCTCCCTCCCTCTCTTCTCTCTCCCTCCCTCTCTCTCCCTCTCCCTCCCTCTCTCTCCCTCTCCCTCCCTCTCTCTCCCTCCCCTTCCCTCTCTCTCCCTCCCTCTTTTCTCTCTCTCTCCCTCTCCCTCCCTCTCTCTCCCTCCCCCTCCCTCTCTCTCCCTCCCCCTCCCTCTCTCTCCCTCCCTCTCCCTCCCTCCCTCTCTTCTCTCCCTCCCTCTCTCTCCCTCCCTCTCTTCTCTCCCTCCCTCTCTTCTCTCTCTCCCTCCCTCTCTTCTCTCCCTCCCTCTCTCTCTCTCTCTCCCTCCCTCTCTTTCTCTCCCTCCCTCTCCTCTCTCTCTTTCTCTCTCTCTCTCCCTCCTTCCCTCTCTTTTTCTTTCTTTCTCCCACTCTGTCTCACCCCCAACTCAACCCAGAGCAGTGACTCAACAACCCATGGTTCTATCAAACTCCCAATCCAGGGCTGCACCTGGAGACTGGACCTCTCCCTGACCATCTATAGGGAGCCAAGCCCATGTCTCAGATGACAGATTGAGTCAGGCGGGGGGTGAGGGGATGTTGTTAGTAAGTGTGAAAATTAACCCTGTATTTTCAGGTGATGATGCAGAGGGGCAGCATGTTGATGAGAAACAGGAGTGAACCAATTATTAATCCTTGAGTAACATCAGAAGCTACAGTACAAAAGGGGGGAGAGAAACAAGTGATTATCTGGCTACAATTAGATAAGGGGAAGAGAGGTCCCAACTGGGTGACCAGGGAGAGACATGGAGAAGGATGGTGTGGTCAACCATGTCAAAGAATACAGACAGGTCAAGAAAGACAAGGTGGGAAAGTTTATCTTTGACGCAGTCAGTTTACACATGATGAAAAGAAAAGTCCACCTCTCTCCAACTTTTACATTTTAGCTGAAAGGCAGCCTAATATTCTGACTTGTCGCTGGTATCTCCATTCATGTATATGCAAATCTGTCTATCAAAAGCCTTTTATTATTCAGCCCCCCAGTATTGTTCATAAACAGAATATCAGTTGTTGATCAGTCTATATGTAATTGTCTGATTGCCATTTCTAGGTTGTAGGCAGTATGGATGCTCACCCTAGTCGTTACTGCGCCACTGTGCGTGTTCAGAGACCCCGACAGGAGATCATTCAAGATCTGGCTTCGATGGTTCGCGAACTTCTCATCCAGTTTTACAAATCAACTCGTTTTAAGCCCACACGAATTATATTTTACCGGGACGGTGTCTCTGAGGGGCAATTCCGTCAGGTCAGTGTAGCTCATAAACAACTGTCTTACTCAATTGTAATCCTGTGTTCAAAGCTTATTGAATGAAAGTTTCAAACTAATTCAGGACACATTGTGCTACAAATCCTGGACTTCATCCAGCACCAAAAGTATGAATTATTTGTGACAACAAAGTTATACTGAATATTTCACTTTGCCAGTTTGCTGCTGGAATGAAGAAATACAATCCTATTTCCACACATGGGGCTGAATGTTAACTCCCAAAAAATCTGGAACAAGGCCAGAACCTACTTGCATCTGATTTTAATGGAGGTGGGACAGGGGATAGGCCCTGCTCACAGGAAGCGGATTGCTCATTTAAATATAATTTATTTTTAAAAGTCATTCTTAATTGCAACAATTAACAATAAACTTAGTTTAAAGGAGGTGAGAAGGGTTGAATCCTTGAGGCAAATACATTTACAGCGAGGTCCAGCAGCCTACTTAATAACTCCTGCTCCCCTCACCCCACCAATTTCAGCTGGCCATGAGCCCCCATGGGGCCTTCTCCTCATGATCAGGACACCTCCCAATTACCATGAGACAACCCTTTGCCGCTATAGCACAACGGTCTCTCACTTTCCCACTATACCTACATTTTCTGGAAGGTTCCCACCCAAGAAGTCTCCATTCTGTCAGTCAGGCTGGAAACCTCAACCTGTCAATATGGTTGGAAACCCCACAGGGAAAAAAACTATCTTACCGTTCTTCCTGGCTCCCCAACCACATCAGCGCCATCCCACCCTGCCACCACTACTCACAGAATATACCTCCAGACTAAAATCCAGACCATGATGTTAGTTCAATAGTAGTAGCATCCTTGACCTTTATGGAGAGACTAGGTATAAATATTGCTGTCAAAACTCTAATTAGTAGAGGCGTTACCATAGAGAATACACTAGGGAAGAGGATTGTGCAAAGACTTGCACGAACAGCCAATTTAAGATTATTAGTTGGGCTCAGTGAATGAGGCTCGTTTACATGTGCTAGAAAGTATATATATATATATAGAAACATAGGGCCTGTCCTTTGCAAACAAAAAAAATCTATCCACAAATTGCTCATTTTTCAACTAAACAAAAGCAGCCTAATAATTAAAGCAAAATACTCCGGATGCTGGAATCTGAAATAAAAAACAAGTGCTGGAAAACTCAGCAGGTCTGGCAGCATCTGTTAAGAAAGAAAAAGTTGATGTTTCAAGTCAATATGACTTTACTTTGGAACAAGCAGCCATTTCCTAGTTTGTTCCCCGTGGCAATGCCTTCACCATTCGGAGTCGACCTGCCTGGTCTGAATTCAAACAAAAGCTTGGCAGGTCACTGTTCCTTAATGCATTCTCTGTGGCAATGCCTCAACCAATCCGAGTCCACTTGCCAACCAATCAGCATCTTCTTGTGTTGTATAAATGTTTGTTTCATTTGACGTTTAGTATTCTTGCAAATATGTCCTGATGAGTGCAATACGTAAAGCTTCAACAGCATGTCTCTTTTATAAGCAATACTCAAGTCCTGTACTGTCAAGAGACTATGTTTAGCAGGACCTTTTCCATCAATCATACTTTGTTTGCTTTTGTGCTGTAGGTTTTGTACTGTGAACTATTGGCAATTCGAGAAGCCTGTATCAGCCTTGAAAAAGACTATCAGCCTGGCATCACATATATTGTTGTGCAAAAACGTCATCACACTCGACTGTTCTGTGCTGATAAGAATGAGAGGGTAAGAACTGGCACCTGAATCACCTGTGATCCATTTGGTTTGGGGAATTGTGTAACATGAGCTGTCTCTTCGACTAGCTATTAAATTCAACAAATTACCCTTATAAAGTACTAAATATGAACTTGTATATAATATTTGGTGCTGCCTAACAACATTTGTTTATTCTCTCTGTCTGAAAGGTTGGGAGAAGTGGAAATATTCCAGCAGGAACAACCGTAGACACAGATATCACCCACCCATATGAATTTGATTTTTATCTCTGCAGCCATGCTGGGATACAGGTATGGGATGAAAGCAAGATAACTTACTATTTGTATTACTGAGGGATAAAGGTGAGAAGTGCGTGGAAGTATTTTTCAGTATTTTTTCCCCAGGTTTACAAGTACCCATTCGGTTAAGCCATTCAGCTGCTGAGCATGCTCCGCCATTTAATTAAATCATGGCTGATCATCTACTTCAAAGCCACTTTCCTGCGCTATCCCCATATCCCTTGAAGTCATTGCTATGCAGAAATGTGTTGAATTATTTTCTGAGCATGCACAATGATGGAGCTTCCATAACCCTCTGGCTTCCATAATTCTCTTCGAGAATTCCAAAGATTCATTACCCTTAGAGTGAAGAAATTCCTCCTCATCTCAGTCTTAAATGGCCTGCCCCTTATTCTGCTACAGTATCTTCTTGTTCCAGATTCACCAGTCAGATAAAACATTCTATCTACATGTACCCTGTCATACCTGGTAAATTTCTATGAGATCGCCTCTCATTCTTCAAAACTCTAGAGACCCAGTTTTCTCAATGTCTCCTCATGAAACAATCAATCCTGCCATCCCAGGAATTAATCTGGTGAACTTCAGTGGCACTCCCTCCATTGCAAGTATATCCTTCCTTGGATAAGGAGACCAAAACTGTAGACAATACTTCAGGTCTTACCAAGGCTCTATACAATTGCAGCAAGACATCCTTACTCCTTTACTCAAATATCTTTGTGATGAAATCCTACATACTGTTTCGATTTTTAATTGTTTGCTGCACCTGCATGCTAGCTTTTACTGACTCATGAATGGAGCAACCAGGTCCATTTGGAAATCAACACTTCCCAACATTTCAACATTGAAGAAATACTCTGCCTTTCTTTTTTTTCTACTAAAGTGGATAATATCGCACTTCTTCACATTATATTCCATCTGCCATGTTCTTACCCATTCACTTAGCCTGCCCAAGTCCCTTTGAAGCCTCTTTGCATCCTTCTTGTACCTTACATTCCCACTTAGATTTCTGTCATCAGCAAATTTGGAAATATTACATTTGGTCCCCACATCCAAATCATTTATATAGATTGTGAGCAGCTGTGGGCCGCAAGCACTGATACTTGCGGTAGCCCACTAGTAACAGTTTGCATTCTGAGAATGACCCGTTTATTCCTACTCTTGATTTCAGTCTATTAACCAATTCTCGATCCGTACCGATAAGAAAGAAAAATTCCAAGGCAAGAACCCACCATCCATGGTTAACTAAAAAATGTTAAAGACAGTATCAAACTTAAAAGAGAAAGCATATAATTTGGCTAGAAATATGAAGACAAAAAGTAAGTTATAAGAACATAAGAAATAGGAGCCAGGAGTAGGCCATCTAGCCCCTCGAGCCTGCCCCGCCATTCAATAAGATCATGGCTGATCTGACGTGGATCAGTACCACTTACCCGCCTGATCCCTATAACCCTTAATTCCCTTACCGATCAGGAATCCATCCATCCGCGCTTTAAACATATTCAGCGAGGTAGCCTCCACCACCTCAGTGGGCAGAGAATTCCAGAGATTCACCACCCTCTGGGAGAAGAAGTTCCTCCTCAACTCTGTCTTAAACCGACCCCCCTTTATTTTGAGGCTGTGTCCTCTAGTTTTAACTTCCTTACTAAGTGGAAAGAATCTCTCCGCCTCCACCCTATCCAGCCCCCGCATTATCTTATAAGTCTCCATAAGATCCCCCCTCATCCTTCTAAACTCCAACGAGTACAAACCCAATCTCCTCAGCCTCTCCTCATCATCCAAACCCCTCATCTCCGGTATCAACCTGGTGAACCTTCTCTGCACTCCCTCCAATGCCAATATATCCTTCCTCATATAAGGGGACCAATACTGCACACAGTATTCCAGCTGCGGCCTCACCAATGCTCTGTACAGGTGCATCAAGACACCCCTGCTTTTATATTCTATCCCCCTCGCAATATAGGCCAACATCCCATTTGCCTTCTTGATCACCTGTTGTACCTGCAGACTGGGCTTTTGCGTCTCATGCACAAGGACCCCCAGGTCCCTTTGCACGGTAGCATGTTTTAATTTGTTTCCATTGAGATAGTAATCCCATTTGTTATTATTTCCTCCAAAGTGTATAACCTTGCATTTATCAACGTTATACTCCATTTGCCATATCCTCGCCCACTCACTCAGCCTGTCCAAATCTCTCTGCAGATCTTCTCCGTCCTCCACACGATTCACTTTTCCACTTATCTTTGTGTCGTCTGCAAACTTCGTTACCCTACACTCCGTCCCCTCCTCTAGATCATCTATATAAATGGTAAATAGTTGCGGCCCGAGTACCGATCCCTGTGGCACGCCACTAGTTACCTTCCTCCAACCGGAAAAACACCCATTTATTCCGACTCTTTGCTTCCTGTCGGATAGCCAGTCCCCAATCCACTTTAACACACTATGTTATGTTTAAATAAGGAAAGAGTTAACAAAGTGAGAGTTGGTTTTGTTAAAAGTGCAAATGGGAAATTGATAATGGAAAGTATGGAGATGGCAGATGAATTGAACAGGTATTTTGCATCTGTTTTCACTTTAGACAATGCAAGTAACAACCCAGAAGCAGCTGTAATTCAGGAAATGGGAGGGAGGGAGAAACTCAGAAAAATTCCAATCACCGGGGAAGTGGTATTGAGTAAATTGTTGGAGCTGCAAGCTGGCAAATTCCCAAGTCCGATGGACTTCATCCTAGGGTCTTGAAAGAAGTGACTTGTGAGACAGTTGATGCATTGGTTTTAATTTTCCAAAACGCTCTATATTTGGAAAAGGTTCCATTGGGTTGGAAATTAGCAAATTAACCCCTTTATTCAAAAAGCGAGGCAGACAGAAAGCAGGAAACTACAAGTCAGCTAACCTAAAATCTGACTTGGGGCGGGGGGGGTGAGGAATGTTGGAAGTAATTATTAAAGATGTTATTGGTATTGCACTTGGAAAACTTTGTGGCAATCAGGCAGAGTCAGTGTGGCTTTGTGAAAGGAAAATCACATTTAACCAATTTACTGGAGTTCTTTGAAAGCATCACATGAAGAGGGATTGGTGGATGTACTGTACTTGGAGTTCCACAAAGCATTTGATAAGGTGCCACATCAAAAGTCATTGTGAAAAACAAAAGTTCATGATGTAGGAGGTAGCATATTGGCATGGATAGAATATTGGCTAGCTAACAAGAAGCAGCAAGTTGGCAAAATGGGTCTTTTTCTGGTTGGCAGGATGTAATGAGTGGTATGTCACAGGGATCTGTGCTGGAGCATCAACCTCTTATTATTTATATAAATGACTTGGATGAAGCGACTGAGGTATGGTTGCGAAAAATATAGGAAAGTAAATTGTGAAGTTGTTGCGTATTCAGGTTAGTTCTATTGTTTCCTCACTAACAACTTTGCAGTGGAACAGGTTCACTTTAAGAAACCGATCATGTGATATCACTGATGTTGTCATATGCAGTTTGCACAGGCAAGCGGGCTGTCTATCTCAGCAGCCTATAACGTTAACATCCTTTCAATAAAGCTCTTTATTTAAATCTTCGAGGCCTGCAATCTATCTTTTAAAACTACCACTAGAAGTGGACATGAGGCTACAAAGCAACATAGGCTAAGTGAGTGGGCCAAGATCTGGTAAATGGAGTATAATATGAGCAAATGTGAATGATCCTTTTTGGCAGGAAGAATAAAAAGAAACTTATTCTCAATATGGTGAGAGATTTCAAAGCTCTTAGATGCAGAGGGATCTGGGTGTCCTAGTACAAGAATCAAAAAAAGCTAATATGTAGGTACAGCAAGTAATTATGAAAACTAATCGAATATTAGTGTTTATTGTGAGGGGAATCGATTACAAAAGTTATGCTTCAGTTGTACAGGGCATTGGTGCAACCACATCTTGAGTACTGAGTAAAGTATTTGTTTCCTTATTTAAGGAAAGATGTAAATGCATTAGAAGCAGTTCAGAGAATGTTTACTAGACTGATATCAAGAATGGGTGGGTTGTCCCATGAGCAAGAAGTAGGGGAGATCCTAAATGAATACTTTGCGTCGGTATTCACAGAGAGGGATGTGTTGACTGGGAGTGTCTCGGAGGGGAGTGTTGACCCGTTAGAGAAAATCTCCATTACAAGGGAGGAAGTGTTAGGCTTTTTAGGGAATATAAAGACTGACAAATCCCCAGGGCCTGATGGAATCTATCCCAGGCTGCTCAAGGAGACGAGAGATGAAATCGCTGGGCCTCTGACGCAAATCTTTGTCTCGTCACTGGACACAGGTGAGGTCCCAGAGGACTGGAGGATAGCTAATGTGGTCCCGTTATTTAAGAAGGATAGGAAGGATAACCCGGGAAATTATAGGCCGGTGAGCTTGACTTCCGTGGTCAGGAAGTTGTTGGAGAGGATTCTTAGGGATAGGATGTATGCGCATTTAGAAAGGAATAAATTCATTAACGATAGTCAGCATGGTTTTGTGAGAGGGAGGTCATGCCTCACTAACCTGGTGGAGTTTTTTGAAGAAGTGACTAGAATGGTTGACGAGGGATGGGCCGTGGATGTCGTCTATATGGAATTTAGTAAATCGTTTGACAAAGTCCCTCATGGTAGGTTGGATCTCATGGGATAAAGGGGGAGGTGGCTAGATGGGTGGAGAACTGGCTTGGTCACAGAAGACAGAGGGTGGTAGTGGAAGGGTCTTTTTCCGGCTGGATGCCTGTGACTAGTGGTGTTCCGCAGGGCTCTGTATTGGGACCTCTGCTGTTCGTGATTTATATAAACAATCTGGGAGAAGGTGTAACTGGGGTGATCAGTAAGTTTGTGGACGACGCGAAAATGGCTGGACTTGCAGATAGTGAGGAACATTGTCAGAGGCTACAGAAGGATATAGATAGGCTGGAAATTTGGGCAAAGAAATGGCAGGTGGAGTTCAATCCAGATAAATGCGAAGTGATGCATTTTGGTAGAACTAACGTAGGGGGGAGCTATACGATAAATGGCAGAACCATAAAGGGTGTAGATACGCAGAGGGACCTGGGTGTGCAAGTCCACAGATCCTTGAAGGTGACGTCACAAGTGGAGAAGGTAGTGAATAAGGCATATGGCATGCTTGCCTTTATAGGACGGGGCATAGAGTATAAAAGTTGGGGTCTGATGTTGCAGTTGTATAGAACGTTGGTTCGGCCGTATTTGGAATACTGTGCCCAGTTCTGGTCGCCACACTACCGGAAGGACGTGGAGGCTTTAGAGAGAGTGCAGAGGAGGTTTACCAGGATGTTGCCTGGTATGGAAGGGCTTAGCTATGAGGAGAGATTGGGTAAACTGGGGTTGTTCTCACTGGAAAGACGGAGGATGAGGAGTGACCTAATAGAGGTGCATAAAATTATGAAAGGCATAGATAGGGTGAACGGTGGGAAGCTTTTTCCCAGATCGGTGGTGAGATCATAGGTTCAAGGTGAGGGGGGGGGGAGATTTAACACGGATATCAGAAGGACGTATTTTACACAGAGGGTGGTGGGGGCCTGGAATGCGCTGCCGGGCAAGGTGGTGGAGGCGGACACACTGGGAGCGTTTAAGACTTATCTAGATAGCCACATGAACGGAGTGGGAATGGAGGGATACAAAAGAATGGTCTAATTTGGACCAGGGTGCGGCGCCGGCTTGGAGGGCCGAAGGGCCTGTTCCTGTGCTGTATTGTTCTTTGTTTTTTGTTTGTTCTTATGAGGCAATGTTGAACAGGCTTGTGTCTGCTGAAATTTAGAAGAGTAAGAGGAGACTTGATTAAAACCTTTAAGACCCTGAGGGGTTTTGATAGATTGGATGTGGAGAGGATGTTTCCTCTTGTCAGAGAATCTAGAATTAGGGATCACTGTTTCAAAATAAAGGTCACCCATTTAAGACAGATAAGGAGAACTTTTGTCTGAGGATTGTGAGACTTTGGAATTTTCTTCCTCAAAAGTCAGGTGGAAGCAGATATTTGAATATTTTTAAGACAAAGCAGGGGGATTCTTGATTAATAAAGGGATGAAAGGTGAGCAAGAATGTGGGATTGAGGTTACCATCAGATCAGCCATGATCTTATTGACTGATGGAGCAGGCTTGATAGGCTGAGAGGCCCTATTCCTGCTCCTATTTCATATGTTTATATGTACCAGCATAAGACCCCCAATCCCATGTGTTCTAATTTTGTGTACTAATCTGTGTGGGATCTCAAATACACCACATCTACTAGTTCTCCTTTATCTATGCTATAGGTAACATCCTCAAAAATGAACTCCAACAGGTTGATCATTAATGATTCCTCTTTCATAAATCCATGTCGACTCTGCCCAATCATATTATTTTACAAATGTCTTATTGTCACATCCTCTTAATAGATTCTAACATTTTCCCTACTATTGACATTAAGCTAACAGGTCCGCAGTTTGTAAAGGTAAATCGTGTTTAACTAATTTGATTGAGCTTTTTGATGAAGTAACAGAGAAGGTTGAAGAGCGTAATACTCTACATGGACTTGCAAAAAAGTTTTATAAAGTGACGTATAATAGGCTGGTCAGTAAATTAAAGCCCATGGAATAAAAGGGACAATGGCAGTGTCCATGCAAAGTTGGCTATAGTACATGAAATAGGATAGGTGAAACGTTGTTTTTCAGATTATAGGAAGATATTGATTGGGATTCCCAAGGGGTGGTTGGTATTAGGATATGATATGTATTAATGACCTCAACTTGGGTGTACAAAATTTGCGGATGATACAAAACTTGGAAGTACTGTGAACTGTGAGAAGAGTAGTGATGTACCTCAGAAAGGACATAGGCTGGTGGAAATGGGCTGACGTGTGGCATGAGATTTAATCCAAAAAATGTGAAGTGATGTAGTTTTTGGTAGGAAGAATGAAGAAATTCAGCATAAAATGAAGGATATAATTATAAATAGGATGCAGGAGCAAAGGAACCTCGGGATATATGTGCACAAATTGTTGAATTTTGGAGAAGTGCCTTTGTGCAATGTGGTCGTAAGCTTGCCATAGTCGTGATTTCTGATGCCATCCTTGGTGTATAAAGATTTGGGAGCAGAAGCCATTTCATCCACCGTTTGGAGCATGGTGTCAGCAGTGTGTAGTTGGGTGAATTTTGATAGTTGTAATAAAGGGAATAATTAAAATTTTTATATGCAACTTTGACATTGGTGATTGGGTACGTCAATATGGTTTTGAATATTCTAGTATCTGCTTCCATGGAAATGAAGGCACATTTGAAAATAATTTGGAAATTCTTCCAGTCTCAACGGCAAAACTATGAAACTGCCACAGAGCTAAACAAGAAACCTTGGATTGGGAACACACTGCCTCAAAGTGTGCTAAATGCAGACTCAATTGTGGCTTTCAAAGGGGAATTGGATAATTATCTGAAGAGAGAGAAATTGCAGAGCTACAGGAAAAAGGCAGGAGGGTAGAAATAACTGAATAGCTGAGAGAGACAACATGGTCATGATGGGCAGAATGGCCTCCTTCTGTGTTGGAATCATTCTTTGATGGGTGGTGACTGGTACCCTAAGCAGCCAATTAGTAGGTTATGCATTAGTTTTAGCCTTTGTGTTATCTCGCACCATGAAGGAGACTTAAACTTTCTACCTATTCCAATGGTTCATCTGGAGCTGAAATATAATATCATATAATTTGAAGAGCAGGAATTGTAAATCATAACCACTAGAGTAGATAAATTAGTGACCTGTTGTTCGTGGGATGATCTTTCGTAAAGAAATTACTGCCATATTTAGGTCGGTTCACTTCAAGAAAATTCTTCTTTTGAGACATTTTAATTATAAAATATATAAATCTCACACCTCAGCCCTACTTAAGTGTAACAATATTGTTAAGCAAGTCCATGGGACAATTACAGCTGAAACAGGTTGACCTGGAGTGAAGTGCAAACTTTGCCCACATCTTTTCATGCACCAAGTCCAGCTCATCCATCACCTCTGTGCTCTCACTGCACCCGCATTGACCCCCAGTCCAACAACTCTTCAAATTCAAAATTCACATCATTCTGTTCAAATCCTTCCTAGCCCCTTCCAAGCTCCACAACCTCCTGCAACCCTTTGAAATCTCTGTGTTGTTCCACTTCTGGTATCTTGAGCATCTCCAATTTCTCATTGTCAGGCTTTCAACTTCCTAAGCCCCAAGCTCTGGAATTTTCTCCCAAAGCGTCTCTCTTGTTTTCTTTTAAGATGTTCCCTAAAACTTTGTCCAAGTTTGTTCAAGTTTTTGATCACATGTCCTAATATCTTGTGATAAATTTTATCTGATGACACTGTTGGAAACCACCGTAAGATGTTTTACTGTGTTAAAGATGCAATATAAATGCAAGTTGTTGCTTTATAAGAACTTTAAAAAAAATTCACTCAATGGGATGTGAGTGTCGTTGGCTAGGCCGTCATCCCTGATTGCCCCTAAGAATGGCTTGCTAGGGCATTTAAGAGTCAACCACATTGCTGTGGGTCTGGAGTCACATTGGCCAGACCAGGTAAGGACGGCAGTTTTCCTTCCCTACAGTGAATCAGATGGGTTTTTACAACAATTGGCAATGGTTTCATGGTCATTACACTTTTAATTCCAGATGTTTTGGGATGGGATTCGAACCCTGGTCTCCAGAACATTACCCTGGGTCTCTGGATTACTAGTCCAGCGACAATACCACTGCGTTACCGCTGCCTCTTGTCACAGGTTTTGCATAAGCACCTTGCTGTTCTTCGCATTTAGCCGCACAGGAGGCAATTTGATCCATCATGGCAGTATTGGCTCTTCGCAAAAACTAATCTACTCCTATTTGCCACCCTTTCCCTATATCCTTCAAAAACAATTCTTCTCAAATTCCCTGCTGTTATGAGTTCTGTTTCTATCACTGTGCCTAACCACCCTCTGTACAAACATTTATTCAATATACATCCTCCGTTTACTAACTAGTGAACCTAATTTCTCCATATTCTCTCCCTCGGAATACTTAATAATGAATAAGTAATAATACATATTGAGTGTCTCTATCAGATCTCTAAATCTTGTCTGTTGTCGTGAAAGCGCCAATTTCTCTCTTCATCTCAGAACCACTCACTAGTATTAACTTCTTTTTTGTACCTGTTAATGGTCTTCATGTCCCAGAAATTGGTTATTTTTGTTACAACCCATCATCTGTATATGTTTAGCATTAATGCTTTGATTTTGTGCTTAAATTAATTCTCTCTTTATAAAACCATGGATCCCAACTTCCTGGTTTTATTAACTTCTACTTTTGAATACTGTACAGCTAAAGTTTTACCAGTATGTAATTTGGCCCATGCAACTGTGCTAACTAAAGGAGACAGCCTAGAGGAAAGTAAATATGTTTGTGGGAGGATGATCAAATTTTTAAAATTTGCCAATATTATTATTTCTGTTTCAGGGTACGAGTCGCCCCTCACATTATCATGTTTTGTGGGATGACAACTGCTTCTCTGCGGATGAACTTCAGCTCCTTACCTATCAGCTATGTCACACTTACGTGCGCTGCACGCGTTCTGTTTCTATCCCAGCACCAGCCTATTATGCACATCTGGTAGCATTTAGAGCAAGATACCACCTGGTGGACAAAGAGCATGACAGGTAAGGTAGATTATATGTTCTGACTATTTGATGGATATTGTTACAAGAGTACATAAGCGTAGATGTTTCTCAGTTTGATAAAAGAAGCAATGGGCAATAAATTCTGATCATTAACAGTGGCTCAGGACGGTGAAATTCCCACAAACCTTTTTTTTAAAAAAGCCTTTCTATTGCAATGTCATCGATGCCTATTCATTCATTCGCCAATTGAAATAAATTATTGATTTGAAAATTTTGTAAACTATTCCAAAAATTGTTTTGACTAGTCACCATGGCAATGCTCATTTAAGCTAAGACTAACTGGTGCTCATTGAAACAAGCATAGTGTTGGGATGAAACAAGACTAAGGTGATGGAGGATTGTGATAAAGAAGAGGAAAGGGTGATGTTGTTTTTTGCAGAATATCTTAAACCTTTGCTTCCAAAGTAAAACTCCGGTCTCGCATTATCAAACAGGGAGAGTATCATGTTTCACATTTATTCTCCATATTCAAAGTGCAAAATTAGAAAATAGAGGACATTTAAGAGACTTTTCAATAACTTCTTCTACTACATACAACTAATTTTTCCCTGTACACCGTACATTTTTGTCTGCAGTTCTTTTACTTTTTCATACTATACCTTTCACCTTCCAAAAGTAACAGAATACCAAGTGTAAGCTGGGTTCATCTAACATTTCACAATACTTGTGTGAAGACCAAAAATATGCTGACGTCAAAACTTGTATCAAATGAAGAAATGCCAGACATTGTACAAAAATTATACAAAGTTTTGTGGGGCAAATTAATTCTATACAATAAATTTTTGCAGTGCTGCTTATATAAGCCACATCAACAATTCCCAGGATAATAACACTCTTCTACACAAATAGGTAGCACGATGGTTAGCACTGCTGCCTCACAGCGCCAGGGATCCAGGTTCAATTCCGGCCTTGGATCACTGCCTTTGCAGAGTCTGCACGTTCTCCTTGTGTCTGCGTGGGTTTCCTCTGGGTGCTCTGGTTTCTTCCCACAATCCGAAAGATGTGCTGGTTAGGTGGATTGGCCAGGCTAAATTCTCCCTCAGTGTACCCAAACACGCGCCGACTAGGGGATTTTCACAGTAACTTCATTGCAATGTTAATGTAAGTCTAATTGTGACACTAAGAAATAAAAAAATAAACATTAGACTTCGAGACAGTGGCTATATTCTATCTGGACATAAATGCATTGGCTAATTATGTCTTTTGTTAAAAATATCAAGAAAAATGCAACTATTGAAGTAGGAGTTTGTCCAGTTCTGATCATCTTTTTCCAACTATTCACAGCGCTGAAGGTAGTCACATTTCTGGACAGAGTAATGGACGTGACCCACAGGCTCTTGCCAAGGCTGTGCAGATCCACCAGGACACCTTACGCACAATGTACTTCGCTTGAGTTTGGGAATTTCTTTCCGGAAGGAACCGAAGATTGCAGCCTACATTTCCAGTGGGGTCAGTTTACGAGCGATGTCTCCAGCCATACTGTAACTTTCACTGTGCGGAGACAATAGTTTCATAAACTGACGGAAAGGGATTGTTTACCTACGAAGATCATAGCACTATTATGCAATATGAAACCAGCCAACTGCTCTGTGTGTGTGCGTGTATGTGTGTGCGCGTGTGCTCCGTCAGACCTCCGTGTCTGTGTCTTTCCTTTTTTCTTTTTCAATATAGTTTCCTTTTTGCCTTTACCTCAGTGTTTGGCAGCACAAAACTCATCTTTATCAAGCAACATGAAAACGGAACAAAGAAAAATGTTCCACAAACCTTGGATCTCAAAAGTAGTCACTAATTAGGTCAGAAATCCAGCCATTTGCTCAGTCCTCAACTTGGGAATGTGGGGAGGTTTGTGGGAGATGAAGACATGTTTGAAAAGATGTCCTCTAAGGAGTTCCTACCAGTGCTTCTTGAGATCCAATAAGTCCCACCTCCACTGTGCCACTGTTCAAATTCCATTTACTGGTTATCAATTAAGTCAACTGACTATTGAGCATAGCTACTTAGTTATGGCTGAGTTTCATAACCAGAGCAGTGGAATTTTATATATAGAAGATAAAATCCAGGGTTTGGATGAGCTTGAACAATGATGGTGTGAGAGTAACTTTTGAAAATTCCAAGATTTGGGGGCTCTGTTTAATGTAGAAACTTTTTGCTGTTTCTTTTATTGTTTACTTGCTAGCTCACAACTAAATGTGACTTCTTTTTTGTTTTAGCAACCTTATATTTATTAGAAAAAATTAATGCTTAATTTAATATGAATTTACATTTAAAAATATAGTAGCATCAATTTTATTTAGTTCTGGAATGTAACCGTGTTGTATACTGACAGAACATTGCTACCGTTAGTGCAATAAGCGGTTGGTAAGAAAGCCCGTGTCCTACGCTGTACTGGAGCAGCAGTTGTACCACTATAACCGTGGGAGAGTGGACACCTCCGCACTTCAGAACCTTATCAGTTTTAATAAGAAAAAAAAGTTGAATGCAAAAAAAAAAGTAGGGCTGGGACGTTTTAATGTTAGTTTATTGGGACATTACTTTATTTAATTTACACATCTAATCACTGAAATGTGAATTTTTTTCAAATATTTTTGTTTTATTTCAGTCATTCCATTTTAAGATAATATACCAACTTTTTTTATTTGGAAATTTTTCATAAAAGTTTGACTTGTTTCATTGATACAAATCTCATGACGTCGTTTGCACTTTGTAAAACCTCATGAACTGCATATTTTATCTAACGGTTGTCATTGCACTGGCTCGAACCGCAATATACAAAATGCTGCAGCCTTCTTGATGGATGGGCATTGTTTGTGTCCCAGCCCTACAAAACAACCTCTCCTCCATGTGAAAAATTTGTACTTTTACAGAATAAAAAAATAACTAGAACTTTATGGAAACAATGAAAAAACTGCAGAATTTTCCTCCCCTCTCACAAAAAGCAGGTCCATTGTCATTTGATTATAAAGCAAACTAAAATATTTTTCAATTTATTCCACCCTTCCCTAAAATATAAGGGCTAATACTCTAACTCTGACATGCAAGTTTTCAATGGCTACTCCAGTTTAAAAAAGGATGTCGTTTATATTTTGTCAAAATTGATTCTTCAGCATGGTCACAAAAAGGAAAAATGAAAAACCTACCTGGTTTATCATAATGCCTTCCACCCCGCCATTGTGATAAACAACAATCAGATTAAATCAAACTGAATTGATAGAAAGGTCTTACAATTTTATTAATTTGAAATAGCGAATTACAATTCACATTTTAAAAAAAATTGATATTCCATTCTAGACTTTACAGGAATACTGCATGGTAAGGACATAATACAGATGATAAAAAACACATTTTGATATAGCTGTTTCCTGTGAATTGAAAAGTGCTTGGTTGTCAAGAAAAACTTTAAATCCATTTTTGAATTTTGTTTTTGAACTCGAGGTTTCAATGGTGCTGATTTCACCACCAATCTCAGTGTACACAAGACTAGTCAAAGAGTCAGAGGAATCTGTTTTCTCCCTTTATATCGTCTTTCATGAGCAGATGTGTTACAGCTCTCGATGTACACTGTTGCCTGGAAGGCCTTAAAATAATCAAAATACCTCATGGGGTTTCATTTTTTTACTGTTGCTTCTTTAATTGGATGTTATTGGTTCCTTTTTGCAAGCTCCACAAATAATCTGGTCAGGGCATGTTGCTCAAAGAATTTTGTTTCGTGAATGAACAGCCATATCTACTTGGGTTCTACAGATCATGTCAAGGGTTGATTTCAGGGGGAACTTCACTCTGGAAACATCTCCAGAAGTCTGCTTTTGAGGACTTTTTTATCTTTGGAAAACATTTGCTGATGTCGATATTCTTGCATGAATATGATTCTCTTTATGAAGCAAAGTTTTGGGAGGAACGTTGTTCTGGCTTGCCTATTAAAATCATTGCCTGCACGTGTCTTCCAGATGCTACATTAATGAATACACTGGTAACTGATTAATTAAATTTGTATACATAGCAATTTCATTCTTGCGATGTATATAGTTCCAGTCAACATTCTGCTATGGTTTTCACATCATTTCAAATCCCTCACTGAATAGCTGAGAGGCCACAATGGCCATCAGATGGTTCTAAGCCATGGCTAAACTAGGAGCAGGAAAATCATCATATTCATTGGAGATTTTCATACTTTAGAAAGTATTGTCCATTTTTCGGTACATTTTCCCTGAAAAATTGCTTAGGTGGACAAAACAATCGCTGGAACATCGAGAGACAAACAAAAAGAAAGAACCAATGCAGGCTTGTGTGAATTCTGTATTGACCTCTGCAGGGAGGGGATCAGCAACTAGTTGGATGATCAAATATATCATCGCAAAGGGAACATAAAATTCAAAGTGAAAATTGTCTTGACAAATTGTGTCCACTTGTTCTAACAAAATTAATAATTTGCACTGATGAGTACACTGTCCAACTTCTTTTGAATTAAATCAGCAAATACAAGAGCCTGTTCTTCATTTAGAAATAAACTTTCGTATCAGCAAATAATTTACCGAACTGTACCAAAGCACTCCAACTGAGATGGGATCTCACTATTTTAATCCTCCGTTCTTCTGGTGTAGGAGGTTGCTACAATCCTTCTGCTTCCATTTGCCACTTGAGTCAAGTGGTTAAAAATAATTCTCACTTCTAACGAAGACAGACATTTTCAAGTCTCCAGAATCTAACCGTAAAAAATATTTTGCTCTCTTTTTAAACTCCTTTAGGACTGCCCCTCCTGACTAGCTCAGCAATTTTAAGATATAATGAGATTTAATCTCATCTATTCAGTGGATTAGTGATATTTTTCAAATTAACTTACCAGTTCCCAATGAGTTATGTTTGAAGGGGAGGAGAGTTCTGCAGTCAAACCACGCCAAGACTTTAATACTTGGTGCCTTTGTCATGTTCCATTTGGTCTCTATAGATGATCTAATTTAATTGAGCCAATGCCAAGTCTGGATCACAATTCAAATCACCACTGTTTACTTCAGACAATGTACAATAATGGTGTACATGTAATGCTGCTCTTGCAACTTTACAAACTGATAGCATTTAAACAGAATGCTTCCTTGTACTGCATATTTATCAGTCAAACAGACATTTCCTTAACATCAATCTGTAAAATAGAGGTTTTCTGTGAGGAGGGGCCTGTGTCCCTGTACCATACCCATCAGCTCAGTTTGTGAATGCCTGCATAAAGTGCCGACAGCATTTGCAGACTAACGTCATTATGTACCAGTGTTGGGAGGGCAGTGAGACCGATAGCTGCTATTTGTTAATCAGTGTCAGACAATAACTGCACTAGGAATTGAAGAGATGCTCACGATTCCTATTTACAAGAGTGAAGGGAAGAATGTAGTGATTGACCAGTATAAAAATTGAATCAGGCCAGCTTTTCCAAGCCCTATGTCATTTTTTCTCAAAACATTACCCACTGATTTAAGTTTTAATGCTGGTATTGTTAACCTGTACTGGGAGACACCACAAAACAAAATAATTAATGCACATGAAAACCTGACCGACTGCCTGTATCAATACCACCACATCAAAATTGTGTCAGTCGGGTACAGGTTCCAGAAAATTAGCAATATATGCTTTATCTATCCTGGTACCCCTTAGTACCTCGTACTACTTTATAGTAGTATGGGGGCTTTTACTAGCATAGCATCTGTTTTAGTGTACTGGAATGATCTTTCAATACAAGTCTGGTACTACTTGATGCAATATCTACCACTACATATGTAATAAGTGCTGGAACTGATTATACTGAATACCTTTACCTTACAGGTAGTATCTGTATTGGTATGGGCACAAACTGTGAGGGTACAGATCTGGTATTTGTACTGGTCTATTGCTATAGGAAAGGGGTGGTTTCAGCATTTATGCTGATCCATTTTAATTATTTTTTTGAAGATCAGTCCTTAGAAAGTGCCTTTACAGAAGCTGGTGCTGTAGAATTTTTTTTTGTTCATTATGTGGCTGAAACAGTTTTATATAATGCCAAGAATATGACAGTATCCTGTAGCTGATGTATTTAATGGCAGTTTCTTCTAAGTCAGGACCAAGATGGGGATTATAATACAAAAAGCTTTGAAGAACACTCTCAATACACAACCTAACCAAGACACAGAATAGGAGCTATGATTGTTGTGAATTGACTACATTTCTTTAAAATGTCTCCAAAGTTGAGAATTTTGCTATTTTGTAAATGTTTATACATTAATGTTGTGTTCTATCCCTTCCCCTGCAAACTTCATGTCTAGAGGGAGGGATAAGTTATACAGGCCTAATGAGTGTTATGAAGTGTAACTGGTATGATGCAGAGTGCATGCCGTATATTATAATGGTGATTTGTCTGTAACTTTTAACAAAAGCTTTGTTTTGTAGGTGGCCTACTGCACTCTGTGTTGCTCCTGTAATTAGGCCTATATCATCTTATCTCTACAAGTTAGAGATGGTATCTTTTCAGTAAACAAATGAAACTCTGGGAGACATAATTCCAGTTTCTGAAATGGCGAGCATGTATTTACATGTAAAAGTATGCATACATTTTGGCTCTCCTCATTCTATATTTGTGCTGATGGATTCATAGAATAGTTTTTCATTTAAAAACAAAGCAACTGTTTATTATTTGATATAATAACATGAAAGAACCCTCTTGACAAATATGCTAAGTGTGCTTACTGGTAGAACCAGAATTTCAGGAAGCCAAGACTCACTCACTGAGGATTATATATTTGTTCTTTTGCACTACTTAATTCTAATTGAAAGGAACAGACCTAAATGAGCCAGTGAGCTGGAAGATTTACTTGTTTGTAAGGAGTACATTCAAAGGTTTCCATCTTAAAGAAGTTGACTGTATTTGTTGCTAACACTGATGACATACCAATAGGAGAAATCTGAAGATGGTCTTGCATATTAAATAAATATCTCTCGACTTCCTCCAGTAACACAGCAGCTGAGCCATCCAGAGGAAAAGCCCTCCTTTGACTGTCTGTTGGATGAAATCAACTGGGATATAATGGGGGGTATTACAATTGGTACTATGATATAGATTAGAAGAGTGATAATTGAGCAGGGTTACTGCTTCTGATTGATGTCCTCTGCTACCTCTGCTGTTAATGCAAATATGTGAATGTCAGATGAGACAGGTTTTGGCTCTGCTGTAATATTCCCAATGAATGAACAGTTTGCCAACATTCTGTCTCCAGGTCCACACATGTTTGCTCATTTGAGCAAGGTACAATAAGTGAAAGCCTTTACAGAGAGGAATACAAAATCGATGAGAAAAAGAGTATTTGTCATACCTACTTCATTGTTTTCTACAATTTGCTCCAATTGGATTGAATTGTTTGTGTTAATGAATTCATACAAGTGAATTGGCAGTTTTTACTTCATTCCAAGGAAACAGAAGTAATAATTGGGAAAATTTCCATCCCCCACTTGCTTCAAAACAATTAACATGATGTGATTGTGATTAACAAAGTTTTAAACATAACATTTTGAACTGGTTTCTTACTCTGGATACCTTTTCCGCTCTATGTTTCGGTATGTACTTGGAATTGTGCTTAAAAAGTATTTTTGAATGATATTTTCTATTAGTAAATGGAATCTATTAGATTTTTGATGGTTTGATCATATTTTGGCTGGATTGACCCATTTTTTAAAATAAAGTGTTCTAAAGTTAGTGAAAGAATCTTAACAAAAGCAAAGAATCAACTATACCAAGTTAGAGTACAATACACTAGTATCATAGAATTGTATAGCACAGGAGGAGGCTATTTGTCCCATTATGCCTGTGTGGGCTCTTAGAAAGAATTGTCCAATTCATTCCACACCTCATCTTTTTCCCCACAAATCTGCAAACTAGTCCTCTTCAAATATGTGTCCAATTGCCTTTTGAAAGTTTCTATGGAATCTGCTTCCACTACCTTTAAGATCATGCACATTTCTGTATGGGGGAAAAAAATCTTATTTCTCTCTCATTCTCTTGCCCATCACTTTAAGTTATCGACCCACAAGCAACAATCCTTCATAATTTTGAATAATCAATTAAATAGAAACATATAAAGATTTATGGCACACAAGGGAACCATGTGGTTGGTTATATCTATGGCAGACCAAAAAAACCTATCGTTTCTAGTCCCACCTTCCAGTTTTTGGTCCATAGCCCTATAGGCTACAACATCTCCAGCGCATACCCAAATGGTTCTTAAATACCACCCTTTAAGGCAGTAAATTCCAGACACCCCACTAGCCTCTGAGTGAAAACAAAATGATTCCTCCCCTCTATTTCTTCTACCAATTGCTTTAAACCTATGCCCTCTTAGTTACTGACCTCTCTGTTAACAGAAGTAGGTCCTTCCACTGCCCTCTGTCTGGAGGCGTCATAATTGTATACACAATTAAACCTCCCCTTAGCCTGTGCTGCTCAGAGGAAAAAATTCCAGCTTCTCCAAACTCTCCATGTAACACTTATCCTGGTATCACCCTGGTAAACATAATCTGCATCCTCTCCAATTCCTTGACAACCATTCTTATCTGTTGATTATGAAAGCTAGTGAAGAGAGGTTGGACAGGACAGTCAAATAATTGTTAAAGTACTCATTCTCTATCAGCATTCTTATTAGTTTATAATTTTAAGCAGCTTAAAATTGGGCCAGCTTCTTATTTAATTAGTGGAGGAGAAGGAGATATGTTGCATTTGTGAAAATGTAAATGATAGAAATAGTGGAAAAATGAAATGTGGAAAAGTAAATCAAATGGAACCAGTTATGAGAATGTGTTCATTGTACGTTGCCTGTACTAAATAGAGTAAAATGTTTTGTTAAATGAGAATTTTATGAAGAGGGATTTATTTGATGTTTTTAAAATCTTATTGTAAACACTGTTCATAACCCTCTGATTGGCGGTTTGAGTTCATGTTATTTGAAATTTAAATTCACCATCTTCACTTGCATTCAGTTTTTGTTAAAGAAGAATCATGTGCTGGGAGGAAGAGAAGGAAAAGAAAAAAATAAGACCAAGTATGTCTCATCTCACAGCAAGCATACCTCCTGTTAGCCTAGCACAGAACACCATTTGTGTCAAGCTCAAGGAGAACTCTTGCACAGTTTCCTTTCTAGCTGAGAAGACTATACGAAGGATCAAAACTAGTAGTGGTTGGTGGTTGTGTATGGTGAGCGTTCTGTTTCAAGGAAGCTTGGGATTAAAAAAAAACACTGCACCTCAGTAACCTTCATATGCTGCATAAAGAAAATACTGCTTTTGGTTACATTATATCTGCTGCACATGCTTGACAGTACACTTTAAAATGTTCAAAAATTGTCTTAATAGCAGTTATCAATTGGATTTTTAATGGAAAAATGAGCCTTTATTTTGTGGTTGTTTCTGAAAGTTAACTCTTATTTATTACTAATGTTTAGCATACCGCTGTGTAACATATGCATTAGTGTTGGAATTATACATAGAGGGAGGATCTCTACTATCGCTTATTGCCTTTTTCTTCAGAGGAGATGAGTGTGAATTTGAAATTATCATAAATGTTTTGGGTGTCGTACCTGTTACTGTGCTGTTGAGGTTGCTTAGAATAGATCACTGGCCTTCATTAAAGGGTTACAAGAATGTCAAAGCAAATCTTGAAAAAGATGAAATCCTAATTTTAAAATGAAAAACATTGGTTTATTTGTACATCAATAGGTAATTGCATATGCATTTATTAATTCCATTAAGTGTGATTGTGGCATTAATGTGTCTAAGGGATGATGAAGATTTTGCAGCCACCAAAAACTAGTTAATTGAAATCCAGCAGTGATACAGTTTGTGCAGGCAGTCATAGAACTCATTGCAGGATGTATTGTGTATGTAAATCACCATAATGAAGGCCACTGATATTTTTTTACATTAAATCCATTGTGTTTTTTTTATTAAACACTCTCCCACTCAAATGGCCAAATGTCAATCCATAAATCTCCAAAGTGACCTCAGATGAGCTTCATGCCGTATAACATTTTTTCTAATTTTTATAACTAAATAGAAAGTTGACCTTCGGCATCTGTACAAATTCAACTTTGGTACAAGTTACTAAAAACTGGGAATTTATTATTTCTTTTACCCGATATTGGCAGCAATATGGTTGGTCAGCAGTGAGACTATGTTGTATCCTGGGAATTGAGAAAGCCATTCTGAGCTATGTGGGTGAGGTCAAATGACAGTATTCATTTCTCTTCCTTTATATGTCAAAGAAGTGGTAATTGAACCCATTGGATAACTTATTCCACTGCCATCAAATATAATTTTCTTTATTGTGTCATATTCAACTCTCTGGCAACGTAACAGCTTTTTCATGTGAAAGCATAAAATTCCCACTTTTATGCTCCTTGCACCAAACACCATTCCCTAGCCAAAAAATAAATGACCAGCGGAGCTTCTTCTAGATCTCTGGTCAATCTTGATCCAGATATTTGGAGAGCCTGTGGTGGGTGACTTGCCAGCTGAATTTCCCCTCCCTCTGGAAAAGTGCCTGACCTTGACTGCTTCCCTGATGCATGGCTGAGTTTAAGAATTTACCATGTGGGGAATGGCAAGCCATTTATGTTTTACCAGTCCATAGCACGGTGTGCTGCAGTATCAATGCGCTTCAGTGCCATGCCATTGACGTTGTAATAAATCTTAACTGCATTGGTGCAGGTTTCCACATAATAAAAAGAATTTTTTTAAATAAATGTAATGCTGGTTTATGTCTACATTTCTGCCTGTGGTATATACAGAAGCAGTGACAGAGCTGCATGAGTTACATCATAGGTCACTGGGACCCAACGCACACACACAATCTGGCTGCTAATGTCACCTGAAACAGCTCTGTGGGGAAGAGCGGGTATGATGATCATCTCATAGATTACCTAAATTAAACTGATAAATTTGGGATCTTTCTTATTTGTGGAATAAACAGCATTCCCTCTGCTTAGATACCAATCAAGCTTTCACATTAAGCTGAGAAATATCTGACTCATTCAGTGCTGACTTCCCAGGAGATAATTTTTGTATTATGCCTCTTGAGTACCGAATGAGATTTGCTTTGTTTTGTTTGCAATTACTCACTTTCTTATCCATAATGTTCAATGTGGTGTCTGAGTACCCCATAGCCCTAAGGTTCCACTGCAATGATACTGAATCACCCCCAGTAATTGCATTGCTGAAGCTGTGGCTGCATTTTTGTGGATGTTGAACTTCATTAGGTTGTCGAACTCCAGCAGGTAATTGGGTATTTCATAGTTCTCACTCAGGCAGACCATAATCAGCAATTCAGTTTTTAAAAAATTAATCAACCCAAACATGTGTTTTACAGCTTTCTAAATATGCATCTATATATATATAATGCCTTCAAACAAGCTTTCAATGTCTTGACAAGTGATGCACATTACATTTGAGAAATGAACAGAGCTCAGAACATTTCTTAAATTCAAAGTATTCTCTGAATAAGATAGATTGTAATCTTATTTTTTTGGTGCATAATTGTTACTGAAGTCCTCAAGAGGGTTAATACTTGCGCAACATGTTTTTGTAAATGTGTTCATAATTTCTAAGAATTTCTCACCCAGTACATTCGTGTAACAAAAAGAAATCGTGAACTTGATTTTTTGCTAAAATACAAATGTGTTTGCCAGTTGCCGTGTTGGATTTTGTTCTGGGGACAGTCTGATCCAAAGTTTTGTGTAACTGAGCAGACAGTTTGCCCATGCAAGTTCCAGCAATCATTTTCAGCACTGAGGAATTTTCAAAATACCTTTTACCCCATATTTATTTAGGGGATTGAATTTTCTTGATTCGTATGAAGCACTGAACTAAAAATTTTATTAGCAACATGCAAGTCAGTTGGCCATGTGATTCTGTACAGAGGTTTTGCTATACATTTTTAATGTTGTTTGTATGACTGCTGAGTGAAATTTCTGAAAGTATTTTGAGACAATGTTGGCCTTGTCTCATGGAATGAGAAGTGTCCTTCCTCAGCTAATAAAATCTGTAATCAAACAATATTAGTGGACAATAAGTTTCAAAATGTTCACAATGAAATCTCTGTGCTTTATTTGGTTGTGTGTTACAGATTTTTTTGTCTAATTTTAAAATTGGATAAGGACACTGCAATTATGCAATTCTAAATTCAAAATATTTTTGGAATAATCCCCAGAAGAAAAACTGAGATTGCTATAATTTTGATTTTTGCTGCATCATCTTTTGTTAAAATTGTTTGATTTCTTCCAATTTTTCCCCTCCCAACTGCTTTGCTCACAAACAAGTAAAAATGTATCTAGAAGTATTTCCCAGCAAACAGTTATACATTAACATTACATCATCCTGGCAGTGTCCTGTGGTTTGTTCCACACTGTCGGCCAGTGGTATGTTTCTAGTCTTAATCCATATTAAAAGCAAATCTACCGTATCACAAAATTCCATAACAAAATCCTATAGGTTCTACGACTACAATCTATTGTAATTTTTTATGTAACCTTTTTGTTCAGTGTTACGGTCCTCTTCAATAAAAGTTTATTTCAATTACATTAATGTTCAGACAAGTCCCAATACTTTTTTGCTGCTTTGGTTCAAACTGAAAATTGTTTCTCTTCAGCATTATTTGCCATACAAACAGCATCTACATGAACAGGTTTTGGTGTGGTTTTTTTCTAAATTAAAATACTAACAACTTTGTTTGGGCTTGTGCAGCATCTTAGGCTTTGACCTTTCAGCCCTAGTACCTGAAATAAAAACAGAAAATGCTGGAAAAACTCTCAGATCTGGCAGTATTTTGTGGAGAGAGAAACAGAGTTAATCAGCGGGATTTTACGGCCTCACTCGTCCTGGAACCAGAAAATCCCGCCCAAGGTCAACCTACATTTCCATTGTGCACCCCTCGCCTGCTCCGATTCCGTGGCAGGTGGGGCAGTAACCAACCACTGTTTTCAAGCCCAATATGACTCTTCTTCGGCCCTCATACCTGAGTTGAATCCAGCTCAGACTGATTGGATCAAAATCTCCTCTACCCATTGTAAAAATTATGTTGTTTGAACAGTCTCAATCCACCACAATATAAAGCTGATTTGGATTTAGTAATGAGGGTGATTACAGTTTAGATTTATGTAATGCCTCTAACATTGTAAAATTCCCCCTGACTACACATTTGAAGATTAGACCGAAGAGAAAAGCTGGTTGAGGAAACATGAAAAAAAATATATTTTGGAAACTTTTCAAGGAGAATGGGATGAACTAACCAAGTGAGTGATTTAGGGAGTGTTTCTGTCTCCAATTTTTGAGTAGTGGAAGAGGAGAACTCTCAATCCAAATTGAAAGTGGGAGCTGTGAACAGAATTCTATGCTTGGGGAATGTTATGGAAGGATTTGTGAACTAGAGCAAGGCGTTTGAAATCAATTTATTAGCAGAGAATCAGTAGAGATCAGCAAGGACAGGAATGATAAATGAACAGGGCTTTGTGCAAAATGGGATGAAGATGGTGGAGTTCTGGTTGAATTGAAGTTTGGCTGGCACAGCAGCACTGGGAAAGAGGACATGCATGAATGAGGGCTTTGGTGTCTGCATGATCTGTAATATGACAACTGGAAAATAATCTGGCGTTAAAAGAATGTGATGGTGCCAGAGCAGAGGGAGCATTAACTGTTGCACTTGACCTGAGTCTCGGATAGAACAGATTAATGACTCTCACCTTGACTAAAATAAAACTTCAAATTCTCCAAATAAAACAGTGTTCCCTTGCAACAAATCTCTGTAATTAAAAAGAGAAAAGACTAAATGGTTGCCCATGTAGAAAGAGGAAAAATCCGTGAATGAATATAAGAAGGTACTCTGTTGCACTTAGTTATTAATGGCAGTTTTCTCAGTCAAGCTCTTGAAGCAGCACGGAGTTCATATCAAGGGAGCAACTCTGCGACAGAGTTCTTACTTGGGGAATTTGAATGAGGGAATTTTAAGGGCTGATCTCTAAAATCTAGTCCAGTTTGCATTTAACATTTCACTTTAACTGACTTGTAATAGCTATCATTCTGGACTTGTAACTGACTTATAGTAGCTCCATAGCGGTAAACAAGCTGACTACTAGTGACAGCAGCACAATTAGGTGGCAAATTAGAACTGGTAACCTCGCAGGCAGGGCCTGATTTGAGTCTTTGGAACTTCAGCTAGTATAGATGTAGGTGGTTTGCTTAAGCACAAATTTAAGTAGCACAAAGTCCAGCTCTCTCAGTACTGCCATGACAAAGTACTTACTTGGTCTTTTATAGAACAAGGAATGGTCAAAAAGAGATGGAACAACCCCACACACATATACACAATCACCAAAAAGTCCCTGACTTTACAGATTCTGATGGTCTAGAGGCTTTATGACTCATATTGTTCCTCAAGTTTGGAAAAGTGATAGTCTCAACTGCTTTGACTGACTTTGTTGGTCTGGAGCTGAAATTGGAGCTTGGTGTTGCAACTATTTGGCTTCTACATTTGGTTCACTCAAATGTTTGTTGGAGGTTTGCCACAAGCGATGAGAAGACTTCTATTCCTTCTGATCGTGCACTCTGGAGTATGCATCAAGTAAGACCGCTGTTGATTTTCATCCCTCAGGACAATGATTCCTTCTATGTCAAGGTTGCTAATTTAAACCTTGTCACCTCATGTTTAACTTAGGCGTGTTTCAAATATAGTAAGTGGATGCTTGTTGCTTTCTATTGAAATGTTCCCAGTCCTGGACATTCAGATGGCCCCTGACTGCCAACCCTGAGATTAATTTCTTCGGTAGCAAATTTTCTCCCCATCAGAGCTGCTGAAGTGGGGTGGATCTATAAGTCTAAAGTGCCAATGGAAAGTCAGCATTTTTCTTCAAGAGCATTTTAATAGTGCAGATACCCTTTTTTGCCTCGCTATTAGATTGTGGATACCTTGGGGAGCTGGTGAGGTGTTGAAAGATTTATCTCCGGTCATCATGTGTAAATGTTTCACTTCAATCCACCAAGCAAAATAGTCAACAATGATGATGAAGGACTTGCTGTTGTATATGAATAGATACATTCCCATAGTCTGGCAGGAAACTGGGAATAAGATGCTCCCTCTGGATTGGTTTGTGCAGTGTGCACACCTGGCAGTTTAATTGCTCTTGATATTCCCAGATACCACAGTGCAGTTTGGCCTTGTGCTCTGAACATTGTGATGTCCAAATGGCTTTAGTAGATTCAATGTAGAATCTCCAGCTGGAGGAAGATGGGAATGACCAACCACTCATCGTACACTAGCATATCATAATAGTGAAGTGTTTCTACTGTTCAAAGTAAATTTTTATAACTGGTTTATGGAGTACTGACCGATATGAACGCACTCTTCATCTCGCATCAGCACCAAGCATATCTGGAAGCTTTTTGGACCTCGCAGGCAGTGGTGCTGTCACAAACAGACTATAACTCAAGTTTGTCAACCAGATGGACATTGTGTGTTACAGAACTGTGACCCTGGATAGTTTATCTGCAGTCATTTGATGCTTCCCCTGGACATACACTCCTGTATGTATGAAACACAAGTGGAATCTCTGAATTCTGGTTAGGGAGACATCCTGGTGAGTTATTGCTAATCCAATAATGAGACCAATGGTTTGTGATTTGTCTCAATGATCACCTTCAGCCCAGCAATATAGTCCAAGAACCTCTCACAAGCCCTTGTTATTGCAAGGTCCCCTTTTTCAATTACTGCATACCGCATCTGTGCCTGACTGCCTCCTGTATGCATAACATACTGGTCAGTGGCATCCATCTAGCTGTTCTTGGAACAGGCCAACCCTAATCCTGTTGACAAGAAAGCCACTATGATTGTAGTTGGCAGAGATGGGTCATAGTGAGCCAAGATATCTGGTGTGAACAACATGTGTTTGATCTGATGGAACGCCCGCTGCTTTATGCATACTAATGCAATGCTTGGACCTTTTTGAGAAGATGTTGCACAGGCTCTGTGACCTGTGCCAAGTTGGACAGAAATTTCGCCAACTGGTTCAGGATGTCCAGGAATCTTTGGAGGTCTGGAACAGATGACTGGGTTGGAAATCCATAAAGTGCCTTAGTTTTGTGTGGATCCACCATGATGTCTTTGCTTCTCTCAATATGACCTAACACCTGAGGTCTTGGAGAACTCGCACTTGTCATTTAGCATTAACCCTGCTTCCTGCAAGAATATCAAATCAACTGTAAGTCTTCTGTTGTGTTCCTCGATGGTCATACTGTGAACAAGGACGAAATCCATATGGCAGGTGACACCTTGCAGACCTCATAAGATGGCGTCAATATGTGATGAAAAATCTCGGATACCAAAGGGGACATGATTGAAGCAGAATCTGCCAAATGAGGTGGCAAAACGTTGTCAGCAACTTAGACTTCTTGTCTAATGGAATCTGCCAAAGGCTGCTGTTGGCATCAAGTTTTCAGAACACTGCTATTGAAGAATTTCGTGAAGCTGTCGTCTATCAAGGACAAAGGGCAGATGTCCCTTGCCACTGACTTGTTGGGTTGTGTCATGTCGATACAAATGCAAATGACCAGTTTGGCTTTGGAACTGGGACCATCCCAGAAAACCGTTCTGTTGGCTGACTGATGGGGAAGGTGACCCCCCCCCCCCCCCAACCTTGGTTGTCATAATTAGGTGTGGTTTTTAATATTGTGTGAACAAGCAACAAAGTTTGGCATCATTTCTGTTATGCTGTAGTCAGTCTTCAGTTTCCCCAGCCCAGTGAATAGTTTTGGAAAATCCTTTTAAAATCGGAGCCAGATCCTTGCTGGTTAATCTCGTCAATCTTTTGGATGAGGGTGAAGCCAATGCAGGCTTTTCTGCGCAGGATGGAAAATATTTGGTTGCGGAGCATTTATAATGTCTCATGTATTTGTTAACATATTGGAATGTTGCTTGGAATGTACCTTTTGAGCTGGAGCTTGTGTCTTGTGGTCACTGTTATAGGTGGCTTCAGACATTGTTTCACTAGCCACAGTTCCTTATCCAACAGGACTATCACTCTGGCTCCTGTGCCTAATTAAAATTGATACGGTGACCGTTTACAGATATGTCAGCAATCCAAATGTGAATCTGGAAACCTTGATTTCTCCCAAGAAGCATTGTTGGATGACTTCTTGGTGTGGTGTGGTTCAGTTCATCTATCTCATGGACTCGTTTGGGATTTTCCACACCTCAAAGTTTTGAACTTGCATATCTTTCCAAAGTGTCCCAAGTGATTGCAGTGAAAGTACTGCACAATGATTGCTGGGCACTGTTCACAGCACTGACATGGTCTGCCACCATCTTGTTTTACGCTTGGATATTGTTTTTTTTTGCCCCAGATTCTCCTTGCAATTTTGTTGCTTTATGGAGCTGGGCTGTTGTGGTTGCTCTGTACCACAGGTTAACTTTGGCATGACTTCTTGGAAGTCATCAGAGATTGCAGAGCCTCTGGCGATGATCTTTGCGTCGTCGATGGAGACGGGAGAGGTGCCGGAGGATTGGAGGATTGCGGATGTGGTTCCTATTTTCAAGAAGGGGAATAGGGATAGCCCAGGAAATTACGGACCGGTGAGTCTAACCTCAGTGGTTGGTAAGCTGATGGAGAAGATCTTGAGGGACAAGATTTATGAGCATTTAGAGAGGTTTAGTATGCTCAAGAATACTCAGCATAGCTTTGTCAAAGGCAGATCGTGCCTTACGAGCCTGGTGGAGTTCTTCGAAGATGTGACTAAACACATTGACGAAGGGAAAGCGGTAGATGTGGTTTATATGGATTTTAGCAAGGCGTTCGATAAGGTCCCCCATGCAAGGCTTCTCGAAAAAGTGAGAGGGCATGGGATCCAAGGGGCTGCTGCCCGGTGGATCCAGAATTGGCTTGCCCAAAGGAGGCAGAGTGTGTGTATAGATGGGTCTTTTTCTAATTGGAGGTCGGTCACCAGTGGTGTGCCCCAGGGATCTGTTCTGGGACCCTTGCTGTTTGTCATTTCCATAAATGACCTGGATGAGGAAGCGGAGGGATGGGTTGGTAAGTTTGCCGACAACACGAAGGTTGGTGGGGTTGTGGATAGTCTGGAGGGATGTCAGAAGTTACAGAGGGACATAGATAGGATGCAAGCCTGGGCGGAGAAGTGGCAGATGGACTTCAACCCAGATAAATGCGTAGTGGTCCATTTTGGCAGGTCAAATGGGATGAAGGAGTACAATATAAAGGGAAAGACTCTTAGTACGGAAGAGGATCAGAAGGACCTTGGGGTCCGGGTTCATAGGACTCTAAAATCGGCCCCGCAGGTGGAGGAGGTGGTTAAGAAGGCGTATGGTGTGCTGGCCTTTATCAATCGAGGGATTGAGTTTAGGAGTCCGGGGATAATGATGCAGCTATATAAGACCCTCGTCAGACCCCACTTGGAGTATTGTGCTCAGTTCTGGTCGCCTCACTATAGGAAGGATGAGGAAAAGATTGAAAGGGTGCAGAGGAGATTTACAAGGATGTTGCCTGGATTGAGTGGCATGCCTTATGAGGATAGGCTGAGGGAGCTCGGTCTTTTCTCCTTGGAGAGACGTAGGATGAGCGGAGACCTAATAGAGGTATATAAGATATTGAGAGGCATAGATCGGGTGGACTCTCAGAGGCTTTTTCCCAGGGTGGAAATGGCTGCTACGAGAGGACACAGGTTTAAGGTGCTGGGGGGTAGGTACAGGGGAAATGTTAGGGGGAAGTTTTTCACACAGAGGGTGGTGGGCGAGTGGAATCGGCTGCCGTCAGTGGTGGTGGAGGCAAACTCAATAGGGTCTTTTAAGAGACTCCTGGATGAGTACATGGGACTTAATAGGATGGAGGGTTATAGGTAGGCCTAAAAGGTAGGGATATGTTCGGCACAACCTTTGGGGCTGACGGGCCTGTTTTGTGCTGTAGTTTTCTATGTTTCTATCAGTTATCAGTTTTGCAGGTGGATTTCCAATTGTCTTACTATTAAGATGGCTTTTTCCAAGTCAGATCTCTTTCAGATTGGAGTACATCCAGAAGATACCAGTGGCTACTCTCACCACTCTTCGGTCTCTTATGAGCTCTGACTTAAGGTCATCATAGTCACAGCCTTTAGTCAATCTGTATAGAGTCAGAGGTTTACAGCATGGAAATAAGCCCTTCGGCCCAACTTGTCCATGCCGCCCTTTTTTTTTAAACCAATTGCTAGTCCCAATTGCCTGCATTTGGCCCTTATCCCTCTATACCCATCTTATGCATGTAACTGTCTAAATGCTTTTTAAAAGACAAGATTGTACCCGCCTCTACTACTACTACCTCTGGCAGCTTGTTCCAGACACTCATCATCCTCTGTGTGAAAGAATTGCCCCTCTGAACACTTTTGTATCTCTCCCCTCTCACCTTAAACCTATGCCCTCTAGTTTTAGATTCCCCTACCTTTGGGAAAAGATATTGACTTTCCAGCTGATCTATGCCCCTCATTATTTTATAGATCTCTATAAGATCACCCCTCAGCCTTCGACGCTCCAGAGAAAAAAGTCCCAGTCTATCCAGCCTCTCCTTATAACTCAAACCATCAAGTCCCGGTAGCATCCTAGTAAATCTTTACTGCACTCTTTCTAGTTTAATATCCTTCCTATAATAGGGTGACCAGAACTGTACACAGTATTCCAAGTGTGGCCTTAACCAATATCTTGTATAACTTCAACAAGACGTCTCAACTCCTGTATTCAATGTTCTGACCTATAACTAATTTATGAAAGTGTGTCTGGGTTCCCCAGGCTTTTTGACCTCTTGTTAAGTTTTGCTCATTCCAATATTTTATTGTTTCTTAGGTTAAAATTGGTGTTAAAGGACTTCATGAACGCATCAGGGTTATCCGAAGATTCATTTATTCCTTGTCTGATAGTTATGTCATCAGCTATTGGACCTCCTAACCCACTGAATATAGAAACAGAAACTAGAAGCAGGAGTAGGTCAGTCGGCCCTTCGAGCCTGCTCCGCCATTCATTTTGATCATGGCTGATCTTCGAATTCAATATCCTGATCGCCCCCTTCCCCCCATATCCTTTGATCCCTTTAATCCCAAGAGCTATTTCTAATTTCTTCTTGAAATCAGATGTTTTGGCCTCAACTACATTCTGTGGTAATGAATTTCACACATTCACCGCTCTGAGTGAAGAAGTTTCTCCTCACCTCGGTTCTAAAAGTTTTACCCCTTATCCTCAAACTATGACCCCCTCGTTCTGGATTCCCCCACCATTGGGACATTCTTTCTGAATCTACCCTGTCTAACACTTAGAGTTTTAAAAGTTTCTCTGAGATCCCCCCTCATTCTTCTAAACTCCAGTGAATATAATCCTAACCGACTGAATCCCTCCTCATATGACAGACCTGCCATCCCAGGAATCAGCCTGGTAAACCTTCGCTGTTCTCCCTCTATAGCAGGGACTTCCTTCCTCAAATAAGGATTCCAAAACTGCACACAGTATTCCAGGTATGGCCTCACAACGCCCTATACAATTGCAGCAAAACACCCCTATCCGTATACTTTCATCGTCTCGCTATGAAGGCCAACATACCATTTGCCGCCTTTATTGCCTGCTGTACCTGCACGCTTACTTTCAGCGGCTGATGCACGAGGACGCCAAGGTCTTGCTGAATATCCACCTGTCTCAATTTACACCCATTCAAGTAATAATCTGTCTTCCTATTATTGCTACCAAAGTGGATAACCTCACATTTATCCACATTATTCTGCTTCTGCCATGCACATGCTGGCACACTCAGCCTGTCAAAATCACACCGAAGCATCTCTCTCTCTATCCTCCTCACAGTTCACCCTCCCCCTACCCAACTTTGTATCATCTGCAAATTTGGAGATAATACATTCAGTTCCCTCTTCCAAATCATTAATATATGATGTGAACAGTTGGGGACCTAGCACAGATCCTTGTGAAACCCCTTTAGTCACTCACTGCCAATCAGAAAAGACCCATTTATGCCAACTCTTTGCTTCTTATCTGCTAACCAGTTTGCTATCCATCTCAAGACATTACCTGCAATGCCATGTGCTTTAACTTAGTCTGTTATGAGAGACCTTGTCGAAAGCCTTCTGAAAGTCTAAATAAACCACATCCACTGGTTCTCCTCGGTCAACTCTACTGGTTACATCCTCAAAGAATTCTAATAGATTCGTCAAGCATGATTTCCCTTTTGTAAATCCATGCTGACTTTGTCTGATTATACCACTGTCTTCCAAATGCCAAGTTATGAAAATCTTGATAATAGACTGGAGCAAGTTCTGCAGTACCTACGTTAGGCTCACTGGTCTACAGTTCCCTGTTTTCTCTCTACCTCTCTTTTTGAATAGTGAGCTTACATTAGCTATCCTGCAATCTGCAGGAACTATTCCTGAGTCCAAAGAGTTTTGAAAAATAACCACCAATGGATGTACTATTTCCAGGACCACTTCCTTAAGTACTCTTGGATGAAGATTATCAGGACCTGGAGATTTATCCACCTTCAATCCCATCAGTTTCCCTAAAACCATTTCTCTACTAATGCTGGTTTCCTTCAGCTCCTCACTGAAACATGTTTCTCTCAGCACTTCTGGTACATTATTCATGACTTCCTTTGTGAAGACTGAAGCAGAGTACAAATTTAATTCCTCAGCTATTTCTTTATTCCCCATTATAAATTCTCCTGTTTCTGACTGTAAGAGGCCTATATTCATTCTTGTCAATCTTTTTCTCTTAGTATTCCTCAATCTGCAGGAATAGTTCCTGCAGATTGCAGGATAGCTAATGTAAGCTCACGATTCAAAAAGAGAGGTAGAGAGAAAACAGGGAACTATAGACCAGCGAGCCTAATGTAGGTACTGCAGAACTTGCTCCAGTCTATTATCAAGATTTTCATAACTTGGCATTTGGAAGGCAGCGGTATAATCAGACACAGTTTATATAAACTTTTACAGTCAGTTTTTATGTTCCCTGCCATCTTACTTTCAGACTCTATTTTTTCCTTATTAATCAATCCCTGGTCCTCTTTTGCTGAATTTTAAACTGCTGCCAATCCTCAGGTCTATTGCTTTTTCTTGCCAATTTGTATGCTTCTTCCTTGAATCTGATATTATCTCTAATTTCCCTTGTAAGCCGTGGTTTCGCCACAATCCCCTTACCACTCTTGCGCCAAACAGGAACAAACAACTTCTGGAGTTTACCTATTTGTTCTTTAAGTGCCTGCCATTGCCTGTCCACTGTCTTTCCTTTCAATAATGTTTCCCAGTCCAACATGGCCAATTCATGCCTCATACCATCTTCGTTACCTTTATTGAGATTCGGGACCCTGGTCTCAGAATCAACTACATCACTATCCACCTTGACAAAGAATTCTACCATATTATGGTCACTCATCCCCAAGGATGTTCTCACAACTAAATTGCTAACTAATCCTTTCTCATCGCAAAACACCCAGTCCAAGATGGCCTGCTCCCTTGTTGGTTCCTCAACCATTCAAGAAATGAGAGATATCCAATGATGGGACAGAAGATGATTATTTTGTGGAATGATATAGCAGACAAAGACATGATTAAAATACAGCACAGGAACAGGCCCTTTGGCCCTCCAAGCCTATGCCGATCATGATGCCCTAACTAAACTAAAAAAAATCTTCCTCCCTTACTCAGTCCTCTCTTCCCTCCCTATTCATGTACCCATCCAGATGCCTCTTAAATGTTGCTAATGTGCCTGCTTCCACCACTTCCTCTGGCAGTGCATTCCAGACACCCATCACTCTCTGCATGAAAAACCTGCCCTGCACGTCTCCCTTAAACTTTCCCCCCCTCACCTTGAACCTGTGCCCCCTTGTCATAGAATCCTACAGAGCAGAAGGAGGCCATTCAGCCCATCGAGTCTGCACCGACCACAATCCTGCCCAGGCCCTATTCCCATAACCCCATGCATTTACCCTAGCTAGTCCACTAAGGAGCAATTTAGCATAGCCAATCTACCTAACCCACACATATTTGGACTGTGGGAGGAAACCAGAGCACCTGGAGGAAACCCCGCAGACACGGGAAGAATGTGCAAACTCCACACAGACAGCGACCCAAGCTGGGAATTGAACCCGGGTTCCTGGAGCTGTCAGGCAGCAGTGTTAACCACTGTGCCGCCCTTTGTAATTGACACTTCCACCCTGGGAAAATGCCTCTGACTATCCTCCCTGTCTATGCCTGTCATAATTTTGTAGACACTATCCGGTCTCCCCTCAACCTCCATCTTTCCAGGGTAAAAACAACCCTAGTTTATTCAACTTCTCCTCACCCTTGAGACCAAGCAACATCCTGGTGAACTTTCTTTGCACTGTCTCCAAAGCTTCCAAGTTCTTCTGGTAGTGTGGTGACCAGAACTGCACACAATACTCCAATTGCTGTCTAACCAAGGTTTCATATAACAGTAAACATGATTTCCTAACTCTTGTATTCAGTGCCCCAGCTGATGAAGGCAAGCATGCCATATGCTTTCTTAATCACCTTGGCCACCTGTATTACCACTTTTAGGGAACTGTGGACCAGATCCCTCTGCCTGTTAATGTTCCTAAGGGTTCTGCCATTTATAATATAATTGACACCTAAATTTGATCCTCCAAAATGCATCATCTTGCATTTGTGCGAATTAAACTCCATCTGCCATTTCTGTGCCCAAGTCTGCAATCTATCTAAATCTGATAATCCCCGCACTATCAGCAACTCCACGAATCTTCATGTCATCCGCAAGCTTACTAATCAGACCCCTCACGTTTTCCTCCTGATTGTTGATATATACTACAAACAACGGAGGTCCCAGCACTGATCCCTGCAGAACACTACTGGCTATAGACCTCCATTCTGAAAAATACCGTTCCGCAGCTACTCTCTCTCTTCTATGACGAAGCCAATTCTGTATCTATCTAGCCAGCCCACCCCGAATCCCATGCAATTTTAATTTTTGTACCAGTCTGCCATGTGGGACCTTGTCAAATGCCTTACTAAAGTCCATATAAACGACATCCACAGCCCTTGCCTCAATGATTTTTGTCACCTCTTCAAAAAACTCAATCAAGTTGGTGAGACATGATCTTCCTCAAAATCATACTGCCTGTGACTAACCATTCCATTTTCTTCCAAATGTGCATATATCCTGTTCCCCAGTGTGTTCTCCAAAAGCTTCCCCACCACTGATGTCAGGCTCACTGGCCTATAATTTGCTGGATTATCCCTGTTTCCTTTCTTAAACAAGGGAACAGCATTGGCTATTCTCCTGTACTCTGGAACCTCACCTGTGGTCAAAGAGGATGTGAAGATATCCATTAAGGCCCCAGCAGGATAGATCCCATCTGGCCCCGGTCTATCTTATTGCAACTTAGGATGCTCAACATTTCCTCCTTCAATATATTGACATTCTCTAGAGTGTTCATATACCTATCCCTGACCTCACCATCCATCATGTCCTTCTCCTTGGTGAATACTGATACAAAGTATTTATTAAGGATCTCACCCACTTCCTGTGGCTCCATTCTCCTTGAGTGGGCCTACTTTTTCTCTTACTACCTCTTGCTCCTAAAATACGCATTAAAAGCCTTGTGATTCTCCTTGACCCTGTTTGCTAAAGACATTTCATGGCCCCTTTTAGCCCTCCTAATTCCATGTTTAAGTTCCTTCCTACTTTCACTATATTCCTCAAGGGCTTTGTTAGTTTTTAGATGCCAAGACCTTTTTTCTTTTGACTAAGCTTATAATTTCCCTTGTCATCCATGGTTCCCAAATCCTGCCATTTCTATGCTTCATTTTTGCAGGGATATACCTGTCCTGCACTTCAATCAACTGGCCTTTAAAAGCCTCCCTTGCTACTAGCAAAGCCACAGTTGAATAGGAAACAGGACAACTCCTTTCAGATAACCTGCAGAACTAATAATCTGCAAACCAACTGTCAAAGTCCACTACCGGAATCACCCAACTTAATGGCCACAACATTTCGCCATCTACTCACAGACAAGCCAAAGACTGATTTGTTTATCTTTTTGACTTTTATTTTTGTATTCACACACAGATTAGAAATGAGAAGTATGTGTTTTACATTTTATTAGTAACTAATCAATCTTTAACTCCAGAAAGCCTGGTTAAATTGGCTCACCGTAAATCAGAAATACATTTGGACTGGGAAAATATATGCATGAGAGGGGGTTCAATAAAGAAGGGGAGCCAGTTCATCTCTCCTCACCCAGGAGCATAACAATTTGGGAGCATGTCATCCAGAATCATAACGTGGACCTTGTGCAAGTACCAAAAGAAAGGAATGGAAAATTCAAAAGCCTGGACTCATCTTCTGGGCTCGTGAGGACAACGGAGACGGTTTCATGTATCTCATCAGACATTCAAAAAAACATCCATCCTGTTGATTTATCTCTCATAGTGTTAAAAAGTTCTAAGATGAGCTGGATAATCAGCCATGATTGTAATGAATGGCGAAGCAGGCTCAAAGGGCCAAATGGCCTCTTCCTACTCCTATCTTCTATGTTTCTATGACTGCAAGACATGACTATTTCCCCTCTTAATACACAGAAAATAGGTTAAAAACTGGCTGATACCCAGTGAGAAACAGAACAAAAAGGAAAAAGGACCTGTCTCTCTCTCTCTCTCTTTCCCCTTCCTGCTTTTAAGAATGGACCTTTCCAGCCAGAGGGAGATCACTGGATAATGGATGCTGTCTGGCTTTTTCCCTCATCAAAATGTAACAACTACTACATTGCTCTTCGGAGAGGAAAGCTGTAACAAAGGCTTTACTATGAAGAAGAAAGTGTGAATGAAAACCGCATGGGAGAAAGAGAAATCAATAGGTACAACAGAGCAAATTAAGACAAGTTAAGGGAAAGTGTGGTGAAGGGATTTTCAAACAGTCAAACTTAAGCAATTGTCAATGTGGATGTGTGAATATAAAGTCCATTTCCAAAAGCAACAGAAATGCTTGTAGGTTATCATCATGGAGTAACATAAAGCAAAGAATTTTGTCATGGACGTACTGAAATATGTGGAGCTTGAAGAGGCTTAGAGCATGGAATTTACTTCATGGGAACTGTGAAAAAGTCAGTTGTTTGAAAATGGGGAAACAGAGTGCGATGAGCATGGCATGTCTGTATGCACACGGTTGCAGGTACCACATCAACTTGATACCATCAGCTCATTGAGTCGTATTTGCATCCAACACATGGCTAGGCACCTGTTTGGATTGAGGGTAGGAAATCAGGCTTCGCTGACACCATTTAAATGCAGCAAACATCTCTTCAAAGTGATGTCCATTCTGGTCCCTGGGCATGTCCCAGACATGTCCCCGACCACCAGGCCCCTCCAGCGTGGCCATCACGCCTGATCTCTGCTAGTGGAGACCAGTAGTGATTCTCACCAGTCTCTTGATTCCCCAAGGGTGGGAAGATCCTGTGTTGAACGGGCTATGATATTTAAAGGCTACTTTAAATATGCTAATTTGCCTCTTGTGCCATTAGAAAGGGGCCGGAATGATTCCAAACCATTTGATGCCTGGTGCAACACCCATTTTTAGGCCTGTACACTATTTTCTGGGATCAGCACGATCTGCGCCAGGCACAGTGAGGCTGGAAAATCGCTCCCCCCACACCCCCCCCCACCCAGTTTCCCTGAGGGTTTGCAGGGGACACAATCAGGATGAAGTTGCAGAGGAGAATCATGCCAAGAATTTAGTTCCTAGGACACTGGTGGATTGTATAAAAATGTATAATGACCTCACCAGAATTGCTTTATTATTCAATACTCCTTTCACCCTTTAATATATCTCTTTCTCCTACTCAAACTTTGCATGTCCTACTCTCACTCTTGTAACAACCCTCACTTTCCCACACTTTATCTCTCATACAACATATAAACTATTCCACCCCAATGGCCACATTCTCAAAATGCCTCACAAGGCTATCACTAACACACTGCCTCTCGCAGAAAGAGATTGTATATAATATGCAGCAACAGGCATTGACAGGAGATTGAACCTGTCTTCATAGTCCATTAGCTCTGTAAGAAAACACATTAGCCTTTATGGGCAGAATAAACGCCTGCGCTCTATGGAACTCTGCAAATATCAGACAGGGTTTCTGATAACCTTATACTTTTCCCCATACGTTTTGAAGGCAGTCTTGTATTTATATTGTGCTTTTCACAATCACCACACATCTTTAAAGACAATGGAATACTTTTTGAGGTATAGTCACTGTTATAATGTCGGAAATCGGTCATTCTATTTGCATACAGCAAACATCCAAAAAAATGTGACAATGGACAGATGATCTGTTTTTGTGATATTGACAGAGGCAAATATTGGCCATGACACCAGGGATAACTTTGTTCTTTGTGATTTTTGTTTTTATTCAAAACCATGTATTTACCTTTCTGAAGGATTACAAATACTTTATTGCAAATTCATTCTTGGTCGAAATAACTTGTGTAACAGTGCAAAATATATAATTTCTAAACTGCGTCATGAAAAAGAAAACCAAAATTATTGTTCTCATTCATTGAATTCCTTATCCAACTGTTCATGGGAATTATGTTGGCAGCCACTGTTAACCGGAGTTGATTTTCGTGGTTGTGAAGAAAGATAGATTCACATTTCCCATTTACTTTCCTCTGCAGCCAGTTCCAATAAAGCAGGTCAAATAATTTTTAAGGTCCCTACAGGTGTTCAAGATGGTGGGATAATAATTTTAGAAGTGGGTTTTTGCTCATCCAGGGCATGTTTGAGTCATACTCGCCTGTGATGCTTCATGTGATAAGAATATATATATATTCTTAAGCATTAACACTAAAATATATTGTCAAAATTAAACACTTATTGGGGGCAGGAAGGGAAGCATGCCCTGTGACATTTTCAATATGTGGAGATGCCGGCGTTGGACTGGGGTAAGCACAGTAAGAAGTCTCACAACACCAGGTTAAAGTCCAACAGGTTTGTTTGGTAGCAAATACCATAAGCTTTCGGAGCGCTGCCCCTTCGTCAGATGGAGTGAAAATCTGTTCTCCAACAGTGCACAGAGACACAACATCAAGTTACAGAATACTAATTAGAATGCAAATCTCTGCAGCCAGCCAGGTCTTAAAGGTACAGATAATGTGGGTGGAGGGAACATTAAACACAGGTTAAAGAGATGTGTATTGTCTCCAGACAGAACAGCTAGTAAGATTCTGCAAGATCAGGAGGCAAGCTGTGGGGGTTACTGATAATGTGACATAAATCCAACATCCCGGTTTAGGCCGTCCTCATGTGTGCAGAACTTGGCTATCAGTTTCTGCTCAGCGACTCTGCGCTGTCGTGTGTCGTGAAGGCCGCCTTGGAGAACGCTTACCTGAAGATCCAAGGCTGAATGCCCGTGACTGCTGAAGTGCTCCCCCACAGGAAGAGAACAGTCTTGCCTGGTGATTGTCAAGCGGTGTTCATTCATCCGCTGTCGTAGCATCTGCATGGTTGGCATTGGCAGTAAGGGGAGGGGGGAGGAGGGGGTAGATTCAGCAGCGGGTTTTGGGTCTGTTGGTGGGGCGGGGAAAGGAGTTGGGGGGGAACAGCTGGAGAGGGGAAGCAGGGGGGGCAAACTCAGGGGGTGGGGGGGGGTGCATGCAGACGCTACGACAGCGGATGAATGAACACCGCTCGACAATCACCAGGCAAGACTGTTCTCTTCCTGTGGGGGAGCACTTCAGCAGTCACGGGCATTCAGCCTTGGATCTTCAGGTAAGCGTTCTCCAAGGCGGCCTTCACGACACACAACAGCGCAGAGTCGCTGAGCAGAAACTGATATCCAAGTTCCGCACACATGAGGACGGCCTAAACCGGGATGTTGGATTTATGTCACATTATCAGTAACCCCCACAGCTTGCCTCCTGATCTTGCAGAATCTTACTAGCTGTTCTGTCTGGAGACAATACACATCTCTTTAACCTGTGTTTAATGTTCCCTCCACCCACATTATCTGTACCTTTAAGACCTGGCTGGCTGCAGAGATTTGCATTCTAATTAGTATTCTGTAACTTGATGTTGTGTCTCTGTGCACTGTTGGAGAACAGATTTTCACTCCATCCGACGAAGGGGCAGCGCTCCGAAAGCTTATGGTATTTGCTACCAAATAAACCTGTTGGACTTTAACCTGGTGTTGTGAGACTTCTTACATTTTCAACATACCAATGAATAAATTATTTAGTTTAATTGTACAAGTGGATGTACTTCCAAATGTTGAATCACTGCTTTATGGTGTAAGATGTTGTATGTAATATAGTAGGTTTTATGAAGAGTTTTGTATAGTCTAATGATAAGTGTTTATGAGCTACATGTAATTATATACATAGAGTATCAGGTCTCAGCTAGGAGCTGTCTCCATGCTTGCCTCTGCACACAGTCTCTGTCCAATACAAGACTGTCCATTGGATTCGGGTGATGTGTTCCTTTGCATCACTGTGGGTGGTAGTGTACCCAGTCCCACATTATCCCTTTCTATCCCAGACCTTCATACAAAATTTTACACCTCTGAGCGTGTGTGGATATATTGTGGAGCAGTGGGTCTCTGAGTCAGAAGCTGTGTTGAGCTCCACTCCAGGGCTTGATGGCTATGGAAAGGGTGTTCATAACATTGCCAAATAGGTTGATTATCAACCTGCATATCCTTCCAACACTTGCTAATAGCAAGCGGTAAGAGTGGGAGAGATTCCTGATCAGCCATGTGATGGAAACAAAGTTACCTGTAGCACACCTGATTGCGAGCAGTTGTTTGTATAGAACTGAACCGTTGACAACCTTTCAGAAGCATTAGGACCCACGCCATTGCATTGCCACCAACTGAATGGTGCAGCAGCACCACAGATGCAATGGACCCCCCTTCTCTTTCTCAACTTATTTGGTACAGTTTTAGTGTCTGTAAAGTGAACATACGTTTTTCACCTGAACCATAGAATGATACAGCACAGTATTAGTGCACAGTAAATTTCAGTAAAAGCTGTGTTTTGCGTGACTGGTTCAAAGCTATATTGGTGTTATAGCGTAGATCATGTTGAATCGTTGCCTTTGTTGTGTAGAATATATGTAGCGCCAAGCAACACGCTGCAAAGCCCCTGGAATTTAAGAAGTTCTGATGTGGAGATGCCGGTGTTGGACTGGGGTAAACACAGTAAGAGTTTTAACAACACCAGGTTAAAGTCCAACAGGTTTATTTGGTAGCAAATGCCATTAGCTTTCGGAGCCCTGCTCCTTCATCAGATGGAGTGGATATCTGCTCACAAACAAGGCATACAGAGACACAAAATCAAGTTACAGAATACTGATTAGAATGCAAATCTTTACAGCTAATCAAGTCTTAAAGATACAGACCACGTGAGTGGAGGGAGCATCTCCATTAAGGACGGTCACCTCAGCACCTCACTGTACCGCAAGCCCACGGATAACCTCACGATGCTCCACTTCTCCAGCTTCCACCCTAAACACGTTGAAGAAGCCATCCCCTACGGACAAGCCCTCCGTATACACAGGATCTGCTCGGATGAGGAGGATTGCAACAGACACCTCCAGACGCTGAAAGATGCCCTCATAAGAACAGGATATGGCGTTCGACTCGTCGATCGACAGTTCCGACGTGCCACAGCGAAAAACCACACCGAACTCCTCAGAAGACAAACACAGGACACAGTGGACAGAGTACCCTTCGTCGTCCAGTACTTCCCCAGAGCGGAGAAACTACGGCATCTCCTCCGGAGCCTTCAACATGTCATTGATGAAGATGAACATCTCGCCAAGGCCATCCCCACACCCCCACTTCTTGCCTTCAAACAACCGCACAACCTCAAACAGACCATTGTCCGCAGCAAACTACCCAGCCTTCAGGAGAACAGTGACCATGACACCACACAACCCCGCCACAGCAACCTCTGCAAGACGCGCCGGATCATCGACACGGATGCCATCATCTCATGTGAGAACACCATCTACCAAGTACACGGTACCTACTCTTGCAACTCGGCCAACGTTGTCTACCTGATAAGCTGCAGGATAGGATGTCCCGAGGCATGGTACATTGGGGAAACCATGCAGACGCTACGACAGCTGATGAATGAACACCGCTCGACAATCACCAGGCAAGACTGTTCTCTTCTTGTGGGGGAGCACTTCAGCGGTCACGGGCATTCGGCCTCTGATCTTCGGGTAAGCGTTCTCCAAGGCGGCCTTCACGACATACGACAGCGCAGAGTCGCTGAGCAAAAAATGATAGCCAAGTTCCGCACACATGAGGACGGCCTAAACCGGGATCTTGGGTTCATGTCGCACGATCGGTAACCCCCACAGCTTTCCTCCTGGACTTGCAGAATCTCACTGGCTGTCCTGTCTGGAGACAATACACATTTCTTTAACCTGTGCCTAATGCTCCCTCCACTCACATTGTCTGTATCTTTAAGACTTGATTAGCTGTAAAGATTCGCATTCTAATCAGTATTCTGTAACTTGATTTTGTGTCTCTGTGCCCTGTTTGTGAGCAGATATCCACTCCATCTGACGAAGGAGCAGCGCTCCGAAAGCTAATGGCATTTGCTACCAAATAAACCTGTTGGACTTTAACCTGGTGTTGTTAAAACTCTTACTGTATTTAAGAAGTTCGTAGTAAGAAGTCTCACAACACCAGGTTAAAGTCCAACAGGTTTATTTGGTAGCAAATACCATAAGCTTTCGGAGCGCTGCTCCTTCGTCAGATGGAGTGGAAATGTGCACATTTCCACTCCATCTGACGAAGGAGCAGCGCTCCGAAAGCTTATGGTATTTGCTACCAAATAAACCTGTTGGACTTTAACCTGGTGTTGTGAGACTTCTTACTGTGTTTACCCCAGTCCAACGCCGGCATCTCCACATCACATTTAAGAAGTTCACCAGTGCTCTGAAGATTCCTGATACGACAGCAGTTTCTTGAGTTGACGGTTTAGTCTATAATCTGGTATTTGTGTGAGCAACTGATGGGACCAGGTGTGTTCATGTTTTCCTAAATAGTAAACCAGGAATATGTGTAATGCTTTTCCCAGGAGATAAATGCCCAATCTCAACTTACGACACAATGTTCTATTAATGTGGCTTCTAACGGGCGGGGATTATATTCTTGGGGATCAGAAAGGGGAACTTTGCCTCACCTGTTGAGTGTTTCCTGCACTTTCTTTAATCCTAATATTTGATGAGGCGTAGACTGTTTTATTCGCCTCACACACGGGGTTCTGCAATGTTAGTTTAGTTGAGATTGTGCTGGGTTTAAAACTTCCGGCTGAATTCTGGTCACTTCATTGTTTTTACACTCAGTCGGGATTGGAGCTAATGAGCTCCTGCGGCTCTGAACTAATTTTTCAAAGATTACCTTCTCTCCTCAAAGCCCCATGAGGAAACGCGGAGTTTGAATTATTGATTCTGGTCTCCGCTTTATTGTTGCTTTTTCAGTTGTCATGGTTGTGTTTATCGAAGTATCGCTTTTCTGATTGGTGCGAAGGCTCCGGTCTCCAAGCAACGGCGCTCGTGTTGGGAAGGAGCTGCTGGAAGGGCCGCGGAGAATCGAGATCCAGATCCCCTGATCCCCTGAACAGCCCCCTGTTTCAGACATCCTTATCCAGATCCCTCTGATCCAGAAATCCCTCATCCAGATCCCCCGATCCAGATCCCCCTGAACAACAGCCTCCTGGTCCAGATCCCCCTGATCCAGATCCCCCTTATTCAGAGATCCCTGATCCAGATCCCCCGATCCCCTGAACAGCTCTGTGTTCCAGACATCTTTATCCAGATCCCCCGATCCAGAGATCTCTGATCCAGATCCCCCTGATCCAGAGATCCCTGCCCCTCATTCAGGTCCCCTGAACAGCCTCCTGGTCCAGAGACCCCTTATCCAGAGATCCCCGATCCAGATCCCCCTTATCCAGATATCCCTGGCCAGATCCTTTGTCCAGATCTCCTGAACAACAGCCCTCGTTTCCAGACATCCTGATCTATATCCCTGGATCAACAGCCTTCTGCTCCAGAGATCCCTGATCCAGAGACCCTCAACAACAGCCCCCTCCCGAAGCCGGATAGTGTTGGTAAGCATCTGGGTCACAACTGTATTCGAGTGGGTTGCTGGTGCATTTTCGTAACGTGACTAAGTAATAGAAACGTTTATTTTCATTATGTCGAGTTGAATCTTTAGATAATATTACTACTACCTTCAACTATTGCAAGGAGATTCAATGGTAAAACTTTGGGAAACATTCATCTTTTCAAGTGGCAAAGCAGCTAAGCCTAATTAGTCTCTGGAGTGTCCTGAATGACTTGGTCCCAACCCAGGTAGCAATAGAGGTCACCAGGGTAAGAAAGGGGAAAATCAACAAATGTTTCTGGTCTTGGTTGTTTCTAATGTCATGTAGTTGTGCGGGAAAGTGTACTTTTTGATTTGGTTTGATTTATTATTCTCACATGTATTGGAATAGTGAAAGTATTGTTTCTTGCGCGCTATTCAGACAAAATATACTGTTCATAGAGTACATGGGGAGAAGAAAAGGAGAGTGCAGAATGTAGTGTTACAGTCATAGCTAGGTGTAGAGAAAGATCAGCATAATATATGGTAGGTCCATTCAAAAGTCTGATGGCAGCAGGGAAGAAGCTGTTCTTGAGTCGGTTGGTATGTGTTTTTCAGACTTTGTATCTTTTTGTACTTGGAGGGACATTTGGTGAAAACCAAATCAGGCGCCGTAGCTTGCATGTTAATATTCAAATCCAAGATCATAAATGGAGAACATCATATCTGGCAAATGCACTGGAGGGCTATTTGTTTCATTAGAACGCAAAACCTTTGATGAATGGGTAGAGGTAAATCTGATTGAAACTTGTAAGAAAATTATTTTTCAACTACTTTTTAAGTTTATAACCAGCAAAGGATGAAAAGGTTAAGAAGGAGGAAAAATAGAATGAGAGTAAACCCAGTCGGAAATATAAAAATCTCATGCAAGAGCTTTTACAAATACAAAAAAGGAGAGTAACTAAAGTAAACATTGGTCTCTTAGAGACTGAGAGACAGGAGGTATTATCACGGAGAATGAGGAAATGCCTGAGACATTGAAAAACATATTTTCTATCTTTGTTGCGGAAGACACAGATTGCATACCAGAAATAGAGGGTAACCTAGGGCTAATAAAAGTGAAGAGTTTAAATAATTAGTATCAGCAGAGAAAAAGTATTAGGGAAACTTAAGGATCTAAAAACAGATAAAATCTGTAGGACCTGATGACATTCTTCATAGGGTTCTAAAAGTGGTAGCTGTAGTGATAATGGATGCACTGCTTATGATTTTCCAAACTTCCTAGATTTCCACAGGATTAGAAGAAATTAGCAAACGTAACACCTCAATTCAAGAAAGAAGCGATAAAACAGGGAACTAACTACAGTCTAGCTAGCCTGTCATCAATCATTATGAAAATGCTGGAATTCATTATGAAGAAGTCTTAACAATGTGCTTAGAAAATCATAATATGACCAGACAAAATCAACATGGTATTACAAAAGTGAAATTATGTTTATTAGAGTTTTTTGAGGCTGTAACTGATGGGGTGGATAAAAGGAGTCACTAGGTGTAATTTACTTTGATAATGAAAAAGCTGGAAATAAGGTCACAAAAGGTTAATATGCAATGACTCATGGAGTTGAGAATAATATGTTAGCTGGATGAAGGATTAGTTAATGGATAGAAAGTGGAGAGTAGGAATAAACGGGACATTTTCAAGTTGGCAGGTTGTAACCAGTGGAGTGCCACTAGGATCAATGCTAGGGCCTCAGCTATTTACAATCTATGTTAATAAAAGACCAAGAGTAATGCATCCAAGTTTGCTGGTAATAAAAAGTGAAGTGAGATTGTAAACTGTGTGGAAGACAGAAAGAGGTTCCAAAGAGATATAGATTGATTCTGAGATTAACTTCTAACCTCATAATCATGCCATCACTAAGATCACCTATTTCCACCACTAGAACATCACCCAACTTCACCACATCTCAGGTCATCTACTGCTGATTCCTTTATTCCTGCCTCCTGGTTGATTTCCCACGTTCTACCCTCTATAAATCTGAAGTAATCCAAATCTCTGCTGCCCGTGTCTTTATTCATAACATCCCTTTCACTTAATACCCCTACTCACTGACCTGCATTAACTCTTGGTCAAATAACTTCTTGATTTTGATTTGATCTGATTTATTATTGTCACATGTATTAATTAACATACAGTGAAAAGTATTGTTTCTTGCGCGCTATACAGACAAAACATACCATTCATAGAGAAGGAAACAAGAGAGTGTAGAATGTAGTGTTACAGTCATAGCTAGGGTGTAGAGAAAGATCAACTTAATGCAAGGTAGGTCCATTCAAAAGTCTGACAGCAGCAGGGGAGAAGTTGTTCTTGAGTCGGTTAGTACTTTTATATCTTTTTCCCGAAGGAAGAAGGTGGAAAAGAGAATATCCGGGGTGCATGAGGTCCTTAGAAAGGAATTTAGAAAGGCATTTAGAAAGGAATAAACTCATTAACGATAGTCAGCATGGTTTTGTGAGAGGGAGGTCATGCCTCACTAACCTGGTAGAGTTTTTTGAAGAAGTGACCAAAATGGTTGACGAGGGAAGGGCCGTGGATGTCGTCTATATGGACTTTAGTAAAGCGTTTGACAAAGTCCCTCATGGTAGGCTGGTGAAAAAGGTTGGATCTCATGGGATAAAGGGGGAGGTGGCTAGATGGGTGGAGAACTGGCTTGGTCACAGAAGACAGAGGGTGGTAGTGGAAGGGTCTTTTTCCGGCTGGAGGCCTGTGACTAGTGGTGTTCCGCAGGGCTCTGTATTTGGACCTCTGCTGTTTGTGATTTATATAAATGATCTGGAAGAAGGTGTAACTGGGGTGATCAGTAAGTTTGCGGACAACACAAAATTGGCAGGACTTGCAGATAGTGAGGAGCATTGTCAGAAGCTACAGAAGGATATAGATAGGCTGGAAATTTGGGCAAAGAAATGGCAGATGGAGTTCAATCCTGATAAATGCGAAGTGATGCATTTTGGTAGAAATAATGTAGGGAGGAGCTATACGATAAATGGCAGAACCATAAAGGGTGTAGATACGCAGAGGGACCTGGGTGTGCAAGTCCACAGATTCTTGAAAGTGACGTCACAGGTGGAGAAGGCAGTGAAGAAGGCATATGGCATGCTTGCCTTTATAGGACGGGGCATAGAGTATAAAAGTTGGGGTCTGATGTTGCAGATGTATAGAACGTTGGTTCGGCCGCATCTGGAATACTGCGTCCAGTTCTGGTCGCCACACTACCAGAAGGACGTGGAGGCTTTGGAGAGAGTACAGAGGAGGTTTACCAGGATGTTACCTGGTATGGAGGGGCTTAGTTATGAGGAGAGATTGGGTAAACTGGGGTTGTTCTCCCTGGAAAGACGGAGGATGAGGGGAGACTTAATAGAGGTGTATAAAATTATGAAAGGCATAGATAGGGCGAACGGTGGGAAGCTTTTCCCCAGGTCGGTGGTGATGTTCACGAGGGGTCATAAGTTCAAGGTGAAGGGGGGGAGGTTTAACACAGATATCAGACGGACATATTTTACACAGAGGGTGGTGGGGGCCTGGAATGCGCTGCCAGGCAAGGTGGTGGAGGCGGACACACTGGGGACGTTTAAGACTTATCTAGACAGCCATATGAACGGAGTGGGAATGGAGGGATACAAAAGAATGGTCTAGTTTGGACCAGGGAGCGACGCGGGCTTGGAGGGCCGAAGGGCCTGTTCCTGTGCTGTATTGTTCTTTGTTCTTTGTTATTAATTATGCTGGCTGCTGTGCTGAGGCAGCAGGAAATGTAGACGGAATCAATGGATGGGAGGCTGGTTTGCGTGATGGATTGGGCTACGTTCATGACCTTTTGTAGTTCCTAGCGGTCTTGGGCCGAGCAGGAGCCTTACCAAGCTGTGATACAACCAGAAAGAATGCTTTCTATGGTGCATCTGTAAAAGTTGGTGAGAGTCGTAGCTGACATGCCAAATTTCCTTAGTCTTCTGAGAAAGTAGAGGCGTTGGTGGGCTTTCCTAACTATTGTGTCAGCATGGGGGGACCAGGACAGATTGTTGGTGATCTGGACACCTAAAAACTTGAAGCTCTTGACCCTTTCTACTTCATCCCCGTTGATGTAGACAGGGGCATGTTCTCTTTTACGCTTCCTGAAGTTGATGACAATCTCCTTCGTTTTGTTGACGTTGAGGGAGAAATTATTGTTGCTGCACCAGTTCAGCAGATTCTCTATCTCGTTCCTGTACTCTGTCTCGTCATTGTTTGAGATCTGACCCACTACGGTGGTGTCATCAGCAAACTTGAAAATCGAATTGGAGGGGAATTTGGCCACACAGTCATAGATGTATAAGGAGTATAGTAGGGGACTGAGAACACAGCCTTGTGGGGCACCAGTGTTGAGGATGATCGTGGAGGAGGTGTTGTTGCCTATCCTTATTGATTGTGGTCTGTGAGTTAGGAAGTTCAGGATCCAGTCGCAGAGGGAGGTGTCGAGGCCCAGGCTACGGAGTTTGGAGATGAGTTTCATGGGAATAATAGTGTTGAAGGCTGAGCTGTAGTCAATAAATAGGAGTCTGACATAGGTGTTTTTAAAATTCCCATCCTTGTTTTCAAATCTCTACATGGCCTTGCCCCTCTGTAATCTTTTCCAGCTGCACAATCCAGCAAGATATCTACGCTTCTTTAATTCTAGCCTCTTGTGCATCCCTGATTTTAATCGCTGCATCATTGGTTGCCATGACATCAGTTGCCTGGGCCCAAGCTCTGGAATATCTTCGCTACACCTTTCCAGCTGACGACTCGCCTTCCTTCTTTAAGACACTCTTTTATAACCTATCTCTTCAACCAAGCTTTTGGTCATCTGACTAAATATCTCCTTATGTGGCTTGGTGACATAATTTGTTTTCTAACGTTCCTATGCCTTGGGGCATTTAATTAATTTAAAGGCACTTTATTAGTATTAATTTTTGTTAAGTAAGTGGGCAACTAGATGGCAGATGGAGTATAATGTGGAGAAGTGTGAGGCTATTCATTTTGATCATAAGAATAGAAAAGCTGGATGACTTTTAAAGGCATGAACCTTCTAAATATTGATGATCAGATAGACATGTCTGTGCTTGTACCAGAGACTCAAAGTTAGCATGCAGGTATAAGCAAGCAATCAGGAAGGTAAATGCATGTTAGCTTTTATTTCAAGGGGACTGGAGTACAAGAATAATTCAGTCTTGCCACAATCCATAGGACTTTGGTGAGACCGCATCTAGAAAACTGTACACAGTTTTGGCTTCTATATTTAAGGAAAGATGTACTTACATTGGAGGCAGTGCAGTGAAGGTTTTCAGTAGATTGGTTCCTGGATTGAGAAGGTTGTCCTGTGATGAGAGACTGAGTAATTTGGACCTATAATCTTTGGAACTTCAAAGAATGGGTGGTCATCTCAATGAAACAAACAAGATTTTTAAAAGACTTGATTGGATAGACACTAAGTTTTTTTCCCTGGCTGGGCAGTCTGGAGCATGGAGGAGAGTCTCACGAAAAGGGGTCAATCATTTAGGACTGAGATGGGAGAAGTTTCTTCACTCAGAGTTATGAATCTTTGGAATTATCTACCCCAGAAGGTTATGTATGCGCCATCATTTAGTGTATTTAAGGCTGATATGGATAAAAATTTTGATTTCTTAGGAAGTTAAGTGATATGGGGACTGGCAAGAAAGTGGTGGAATTACGGCAGAAGATTGTCCATGATCATATTAAATGGCAGAGCAGACTTGAGGGGTCATATGGTTTACTCCTGCTCCTATTTTTGATGTTCTTAAAAATAAATTGGTCAAGGGCAAAACTTGAAAAAGGTTTGAAAGAAAATGATGTCAATCATGAAATAGTTTTTAAAGGATTTCAAATTTGTGGTTTTAAAAAAATCTAACATGAAGGAGGAAGAATAAACTATCCCTCCCTACCTTTACAACTTCCTTCAGTTGCCTGGCCCCAAGGTTTGGAATGCCCTTCCTACACCTCTCTACCACACTTACTCCATCAAGACACTTCTTAAAAGCTGAACCAAGATTTTGGTCATCTGACCTAATGGTTGGAATTTTACCATCCAGCCCACCACAGGAATCGGAACTGGCGTGGGGCGGAGCATGGAAAGGTCCGTTAACCTTGGACAGGATTTTATGGTTTCAGGACGAGCGAGGCCGTAAAATCCCATCAATATCTCCTTATGTGACTTTGTCATACTTTGTTTTGTCATGATCCTGTAAAGCACCAGGTGACATTTCATTACATTGAAAGTGCTACATAAATATGGTGCTATATTAATATAAGTTGTTCCTCAACACTACAAAATATTTCAAATGGCCTGTCCCCCTGCTTCTCTGATTCTGATCTACAGTAAGTTTGCTCTCCAGTCCACTGAATCAGCGTGGAGTCTTCATCCATCACAGCCCTCTACTTTGCCATTCTCTTCCTAAACCTCTTTGCCTTGCCACTCTTCTCCCCTCCTTCAAAGACCTCCCCAGAACATCATATGTAACAATGATTCACCAAACTATGACTGTGACTCAGTCTTGAGTTTATGTCTTAACTATTCAAGTTTGCTTTTGTGTTCATTACCTGAACTTCAAATTGGATTGGTGCTTTGTTATCCAGAGTACTCACTCTACATGTCCAGTTTCTTTACTATTAGAATGTCATTTGTTCTTGTTCAAAGCATCATAAGAATAAACATACAATGTCAACAAGTGAGGAGAAAGTGCTCAGCCCCAGCCAATCCTTTTAATAATTCTGAAGGTTTTTTTTCCAGTTGATTTCACGGTAGCAAAATGGCAACACTAAGTTTAAAGGCAGCCCAGAGGTATTCCGTTCCGGACTGGTTCTCCAACAATAACCAGATTTCAACCAATTCAGAAAGGCAGCGTTACATGTCCCATCAGATCCGCCAGGAAGACAGGGCCCTCCGGAATGAAACCAACAACCAGGTAGGAGTCAAAACCAGATTTGAACACACTGTTAGTGAATGTGTTCATGCACAATTACTTTTTAAAAAATTTCTTGATGTACTGTGGGTGACCCAATGGAATGGAGGAAAAGGTGTTTGATTTAAGGCAGTATCATTTACAATGACAAAAACACAGGTTCTGAATAATGTGGAATTTTGAGGAAGAGGCATGATTTTGAAGATAAATTCTGAATAAGACACAAATCATTTATAAGGTTTCAACAACAGGAAGGTGGGAAGATAATGAGCCAAGTTTTGTGCGAGAAATAAATGAACTATCAATGCCTGCAGTCATTAAGGAGTAAATCAGAAAGCAACATTTGGCATCTGCACATGCACAGTTAAAGGCAGAAATCCAAACATTGCTCTGAGTTTTCCAGCTTCCTGAAAACTTTGCTACACGGGTATCTGGTCAAATGACTCTGTGTGGAAACATATAGACTGGTGTGAAATTGCGGTGTTTGTATGATAGACATCCAATAAACATACCACAAAAGATCAGGGCTTGTGCTTACAGTTAAAACTTAATTTTTAATAGTGTGATGCATCATAACTACAGCAAGCACTGAAAATGATTTAGAATTGTGGAACCTCATTCCTTCAGATTTCAATCATCGCTGGAGCTTTTTAAGAATATACTTTTTTTATCTCTCTCCCTCTCTCAAACCATCTTCCTTTGCCTCTCTTTAATTTGCATCTATACATGGTTGCACCTTGCTTGCCCCAGTAAGGATGTTTCAGTATGAATAGTTAAGGAGACACACCATTGCTGACCCTATTCACACGGGTTCTGGATCCTCTTTGGAGGGCTCTCAAATAACCACATGTTCTAGCATAAAAGCCCACAGAGACTGGCCAGGATTTTACGTCCTCGCTTGGCAAGGCTCATAAAATCCCCCGAGGCCAATGGAGAATTCCGTTCTGTGAGCCTCGCCCACTCCAATTCCGGGGTGGGCGTGCCAGTAAAATTCTGGCCAGATCTAGAGTAAGTGTAACGAACAGCTTCCATCATTTGTTTGCCGCTGCTCAAAAGATCTGGGCCAAGATGTGTTCTTATGTGTTCCACTCTGAGCTGATCAAGTCATTGAGACATGTATTTTACAGCTTCACTGGAAACTTAAAGATTACCATATTGCATTAACAACATCTATGTACTCACTGGTATAGATCTCAGTCTTCATCTGTATGTTGATGTTCTGGAAAGACAACAAACACATAATACTCCCACTGTAGCTGTGCAGTAGCGTGGACAGAGCTACAACCAGTGACATCTCAAGACCAATATATATATAATCAATACGAACTATAGTTTTTTCTTGAATTTTGTTACTTTTTGCTTTCCATTTCTCTCTCTCATCGTATCTCAATACATTGATGACTTAATACAAATGATGCAAACCTTCAGCTGGGTGATCCAAAGTGATGTTTCCCCCATTACATGTTCACAAGGAGTACACATGAGGGAAGTTATTCAGCCCACTTTCCTCATCCTTCTATAGGAATCATGTTTATCATTTAATTAGGGCTTTGGAGAAACAGCAGGAGAGTGAGACTAATTGAATCGTACTTCCAAAAAAGCCAGCGCTGGCATAATGGTTGGCTGAGTGACTGCTTTTTGTACTCTGTTATTTTATGAATAGGTAGCTCAAAAGTTTTTTTCAGTTAACTACCAAATATATATATCTTCAGACTGATTTATTTCAACGATCACACCAGCTAATTATCATTGAAATCTATTTACTGCACCAGACTAGGTCTAGTTTCTTTGAAACTATCACACTTAACAACTAACCACAATTTAAGTTCATACATATGACATTTCTAGCTTCCAAATAGTTGTAATCCAAAAACCAATTCACATGCTTTATATTATTTCTACAGCAATTTCCTTGCATCGTTGTTGTAGATGTTTTTTGTTTCCTTTACTGTACTACCCGTACCCTTAGAGAACTATCCATGAATTTTGCTGGCTCCAAAGCTTTTATGTGTAAAGTGAGAAATTAGGTAACTTTGCTAAGTCTTGGTTGGACTTGAACTCGGGGACGAGAGTAAAAGAGCAGTGCGATAACCCACTATTCCACACAGTGCAAGGTTGATGAGATATGGTTGTTGGAGCTGCTGTCATCTGGTTGGGATGTTAAATCAAGGCCTTATTGAGGCACTCTGAAAAATTTTGTGGTAACATTCAAAGAGCAAAGGATTCTCCTGGTACCATGGACAACAATTATTCATCAACCAACATTACCAAAGCATGACGTCGAATCAGTACGGGTAAAGATAAGAAAGGTATGAGGTCATTTATAGGGGTAGTTTGTAGGGATGTGTAAGAATGTGCAATAAGCATGGGTGACTTTAATCTACACCTGGATTGGACAAATTAGTTCAGCAAAGGTAGCATGGAAAATGAGATTGCAGAGTGTAATTGGGCCAGATTGTTAGAGCAATATGTTCTTGATACAACCAGGGAGCAGGCAATCCGAAACCTATACAATGAGAAAGGATTAATCAATAACTTCACGGTAAAGGGACCTCTTGGCGACAGCAATCATAACAGTGTAGAATTTCATGTTCAATTTGAAGGGGAGAAGACGTTTATTTCAAACCTAAATAAAGGTAACTATAAGGCTATGAGGGCAGAGCTGGCTAAAGTGAACTGGGAAACTAGGTTAAAATGCAAGATAATAGAAATGCAGTGGCAGACCTTTAAAGAGATATTTAATCATTCTCAGCAAAGATTTACCCCGGTTAGAAAGAAAGACTCTAGTTGGACGGCATGGTGGCATAGTGGTTAGCACTGCTGCCTCACAGTACCAGGGACCCTGGTTAAATTCCAGCCTCGGGTCACTGTCTGTGGAGTTTGCACATTCTTCCCATATCTGCGTGGGTTTCCTCTGGGTGCTCCGGTTTCCTCCCGCAGTCCAAAGATGTGCGGGTTAGGTTGATTGGTCATGCTAAATTGACCCTAGTGTCAGGGTTTAGCAGGGTGAGTATGTGGGGTTACGGGAATAGGGCCTGGGTGGGATTGTGGTCGGTGCAGACTTGATGGGCCAAATGGCCTCCTTCTGTACTGTAGGGATTCTATGGATTGTATCAAATTGAAAGAAACATGACAAAATCTGCAAAGAGTAATACTAGGTCAGAGGATTGGACAAGTTTTAACCAGCAAAGAATGACGTCAAAGAAAGGGAGAAAGTTGAGTACGAGAGAAAGCTAGCTAATAATATAAAAACAGATAGCAAGAGTTTATTCAAGTATTTAATTCGGAAAAGAGTAACTAAAGCTAGTATTGGTCCTCTGGAGAGACAGTCTGGAGGACTGATAATGCAAAACAAGGAAATGTCAAAGATGTTAAACAGGGATTTTGCATCTGTATTCACTGCAGAAGACTTAGAAAACTTGCGAAAGATACTAAAAAATCAAGAGCTGAGATGGAGGGAGGAATATAAAACAGTCATTGGAGAGGAAATGCTGGGAAAACTATTGGACCTAAAAGGGTGACAGTATCAAATGGCCTGCATCCTAGACTCTTAAAAGAAATGTCAGCAGAGATTATAATCTTCCAAAATTTCATGGCTTCTGGCAGGGTCCCAATGGATTGGAAAACAACAAATGCAACAAGACAAAAAGCAGGAAACTGTAGGCCAGTTAGCCTAACACTTGACATTGGGAAATTGCTAGAATCCATTATTAAGGAGGTTATTGCAGGAAAATTGTAATGGGATTAGGCTGAAATAACATTCATTTATGAAAGGAAAATTGTGTTTAACTAATTCATTAGGGTGTTTTGTGGAAGTAACAAGTAATGATGATAAAGACGAACCCATAGCTGTGGTGGACTTGGATTTCCAAAAGGCATTTGATAAGGTACCACATCAAAAATTGTTGCTCAAGTTCAGAGCATATGGTGTAGGGGGTAACATATTATCATGGATAAAGGAGCATTTAGCTAACTGGAAGTAGAGAGTTGGAATAAATGGGTCTTTTTGCAAGCTGTAGAGTGCCGCAGAAATCAGTGCTGGGGCCTTAACTATTTATGGTCTATATCAATGACTTGAATGAAGGGACTGAATGCATGGTAACTAAATTTGTTGGTGACACCAAGATAGGTAGGAAAGTAAGATGTCACAAGAAGGTAGAGTCTGCAGAGGAAATTGATAGGTTAAGCAAGTGGGTAAAAAGTTGGCAGATGGAGTATAATGTGGAAAAATGTGAACTTTCCCACTTTAGCGGGAAGAATAGAACAGTAGTATGTTACTTAAATGAAGAGAGATTGCAGAGCTTGGTGGTACATAGGGATCTGGGTGTCCTGGTACATGAATCACTTGAAGTTTGTATGCAGGTACAGAAAGTGATTAGGAAGGCAAATGGAATGTTTATTGCAAGGGAAATGGAATATGTGAAATGGAATATGAAAGTAGGAAGGTCTTACTGCAGCTGCACAGGGAATTGCTTAAACCATGTCTGGAATATTGTGTACAGTTATGGTCTCCTTATTTGAAAAGGGATATAATTGCATTTGAAGCAGTTCAGAGAAGGTTCATGCAACTCATTTCTGAGAATGAAGAGTTTATCTAATGAAGAAAGGTTGAAGAGGTTCTGCCCATACCCAATGAAGCTTAGAAGAATGAGAAATAATCTTACTAAAAAATATAAAACCCCAAGGGGACTTGATGGGATGGATACTGGAAGATGTTTCCCCTTGTGGGGGAGACTAGAACTAGGGAATACACTTTAAGAATAAGAGGTCTCCCTTTTAATATGAACACCAGGAGAAAGTTTTTCTGCCAGAAAGTTGGTAGTATGTGAAATGCTCTTTCCCAGAAAGCTGTGGGGATTGGGTCATTGAATGTATTCAAGGCTGAGTTAGATAGATTTTTGATAGACAATGAAGTCAATAGTTATGGTGGGGGTGAGAGAAGGCAGGGGTGCGGTAGACAGGAAAGTTGTCTCCCAGTACTATACTGAATTGTTATGCAATTTGGGAATTCCCAAGGATGTGATTGACACTGTATAAGTAGAAGTTAGCTTCTTAATTTATTTGGGTTTTTTTTCTTCAGTCTCCTTCTGCTATTTTTCATGTAAAGATATACAAACCCAGCAATGTAATTGCAAAATTCCATGCCAGGGTTTCTGCTTTACTCAGGTGTATCTGCTGGAACTGTGAATATTTTCATTTTTGTGACAGACTAAATGGGATCAAGAAGACAACAGCACCAGACTTGCCGAACGTATGGATGAGGTAGAACGATGGAAAGAAGTTTTAGAGAATACTCTTGCCGACCTTAACGCTGAAATAGATGCTTTAAGTAAAGTAAGTTTATTTTAAAAGTTCCACAGTAATGTGGAAAACGGTATCAAGTCCTCACTTCTGGGTGTTACAGTAATGCGATACATGGGGGCTTCATGTACTGTGCTATAGAGAGGCAGAACTTTGGTTAAAATTATAATATTTGAGAGCGTCCAGTGGTAGAATTTGAACATTGAGCAGGGGGAAAGTATGTACATTTATAAAATGGAACAAAGATGTTTTAAAACACCAGATATTTTGAGAATAAAAATATATTTTGCAATAAAAATAATTGATAAGAATCTAATTCCAAATATAACATTGAAAGGAATATGTTCAACCTTCTGGCACCATATGGGGAGTGCAATGTTTGGCACAGCCTGAAATGTATCAACCATGAAGATCCTAAATTTGATCTCTGCTCTGTCTGAATGGAAAGGAAATCCTCCCCCACCAACAAGGAGTCCTTGGGCCTCCTCAGCCCTAGCATCCCCAAGGATTTTGCAGATCCTCCAGCACCAGCTTGCCTTGGTTAATCACTGGAAGGATTGGTAAGTGGCCTCTCTCTGCAATTCCAAAGAATCTCCTCCATCCATCAACCGTTGATGAACATTTCCATGGCTTACCAACAGCAACTAAATTCATATGTCCACTTCCCAATGAAGTAGTCAATCTGACTGCCTGCCATGGGGAACTATGCAGAGTTTTATTTAAATGAGACCCTGCCTTTTAGATCAGTAGGACTTTGTCCCCTACTTCCATATTTATCACCCATTCCTGGCTCCTCTGCACCATTCCTACCTCTCTGTTAGTTTTGAGCACTAGTCTCTGTCCCCCATTCCACTGTACCACAAAGAAGTCAATTGTACCACAGCATCAGTTGAGATTGAACAAAGATCATGTTGTATCGGAGATCTTTCTGGGCTGCATGGCACAGGAATACATTTATTGTTTCATATATTCATAGAGCAAATAAACATTCCAAGTTCTTTCAACCTGATCCCGATAACAAATTCATCATTTAAAAAAAATATATAGTGCAAACAAATCTTGGTCTCCAATTTTGACCTGGCTGAAAAAGAGGGCGGATCACCTTTTCCATGCCCTCTGCCAATACAACCCAGAATGACCTTCCTTCCTTTCACCCTCATTTTGTGCTCTGAAAAGAGGAGTTTCTGTTTGGAATTTTCTATAGAGGGAAGGATGTTCTTGATGTCCTATTGAACAGATTCAGGTCTATGTATAGATTTCAGCTTGCTTTGACCTTTTCCAGAGTAAGGAGGAAGCAGAACGTGCTTTAGAAGCCAAGAATCTGAATCTGGATGTTGCCATTGAGAATCTGACTTTACGGGAAGGTCGACAGGACATTGATCTTGTGACAGATCAAGTACATGAACAGCTTCTCAAGGAAGTTGAAGTGATCGATGGCTCAAAGAAAGCTCTTCAGCAAAAAATCAGTGAAGCATTTGAACAACTCTGGTATGTCCTCCAGTTGTGGACTATATACTGAATATTTCTGATTATTAGTCACTTGTCTTCCATTATTTATACCCATCATTTCAGGTACCATAACAAATTATCCAAATTCAGCATCTAAACTCTGCAAATGCCAATCCTTAGCTTCTAGTGAGATTAATTTTTTGCTTTCCCCATTTTATCCCCCATTTTATTCCTCCTTTAACCCTCTTGCAGAAGTACATGGATCTGGCATTTTGGATTATACATCTTTATCACTTCTCGGCTCAAATTCTCCAATGTTTTGTTCACTCTTCCTCATCCTGCATGATATTCAACTCGTCCAAAGCTTTGCTGCCCACATCTTGTCCACTCTGTCTCATTGCCCCATCGCCCCTGTTCTCACCAAATACCATTTGTTCCCATTCTCTGAGTGCATTGAATTGAAATGCAAGGATAAGCTCCATTACCTCACCCAACTGCAATTTATCCATCTCTATGTGCCAGCCCAATCCTTTCCCATCTTCCTTCCATCCATTCCAACATGCGTGGCCAAACAGTCAGCTACATGGATCCGAGACCCTTTAACTCTCTCCCAAAACCTTTCTGTTTTCTAACTCAACTACAAAGCCTCCTTTCAAGCCTACCTCTTTGAGCAGGCTTTAAGTTGTCTCCTTCAATTCCTCTGTAAGTGCACCTCTAACATAGCTTGATAAACTTACCATATTAAAAGCAAAACATAAATACACTTGTGTCTGTCGGCGGTTACCACACAACCAAATCCATGACGTCAGCCTTATATTGGGTAGTCCTTAGGATGTAAATAACTGCAACTGTGGGATATTTTAGCTTCCTCTAAACAGTTGTTTGAATCATACTCCCTGGAACTGTCTAATATTAAGCTCAGACTTTTAAATTCTCCATATGCAATAGTTCCCTTTTAGTTGAAGTCCTCTTCTCGCCCTCTCTCCAGTGCAGTGGAGGGAGTTTATTCAATTACCTCCGAGAAGATCTACACTCCTTTCCCTGCCCACTTAAAAAAAAATCTAAATGTATTTCTCCATTTGATGTCTTGTGTTGTTGTCACACCACTACATAGTTTCCTCCTTCAACTGGTGGAGCTGGACATTACTCAGTCTAGTTTGTGTTTGGCTTAGAAACAAGTACACCTCTTGTACTGGTGCTCCTAGCGACATCCTCCTCCTGATGAAACACCATTTGTTGCCTGACCAATTCCCAACAAAGAGCAATGAGTCTGTCAAAGCTCAAAAGATTTGAACTCGCTGCCCTGCACCGGTAGATTTCACTGGTTCTGTGATTACTGAGTTAAACCTCTTGTCAGATACTGTTCTTTAATGTTAGAGTAATGGCGATGCTCATTGAGGTATGAAGTGGTATGGTTTGAGGCTAATACAAACAATGTTGTTAAAAGCACAATACTGCGGATGCTGGAATCTGAAACAAAAACAGAAAATGCTGGAAAATCTCAGCAGGCCTGACAGCATCTGTGGGACGGCAATAGAGCCAATGTTTCGAGTCTCGATGACCCTTCGTCAGAGCAATGTTGTAATGCCTCATGATAGAATGTCACATTGTGCTACATTACATTATGATACATAAACAGTGTTTTAGCAGCAGATTGCCCAGATACATGTTGTACATTATACATGTATACTTACAGTATGTACTGTTCTTTCTTTGAAGTTTGTTGATGGAAGCTCGTCAGCAGCTGGTCTTTGATATCAGCAATAAAAAGGAAGCTTTGAATATTGATGGAGTCGCCTTGTCACTCAACAATAATTCCCCAAATATATCCTTCAAACCGAACCCATTACGTATCCCTCCAGGGTAAGAAATGCCTTTGTATTTTTCAATTCTGTTCCTTCTGGACTTTACATCTCTGTATATTTCCACCCTCAATTCTACCCTCCGTCCCCTTTACATCAAGGTGCTAACCCATATTGGGGTACAGTTCCAGGGGTGCCATCAACCAGGAAGCACATTGCTACTCTTTCTGTGAACTGAGATATTGACTGTCAACAGGTCACGAGCCAGAGTGTCATTACTGAGACTGACTTTGTCTTCACCGGAGATCAATGCACACACACATACATTGGTAATTGGATGTTGCTCATGAGCAGGAACCTTGCTTTAGGTTATTTCTTCTCTACCTTGAGGGCTTAAAGGCTATTTATAACATCCAAAATGTCATTTGGCTGAGCGCAAACTGGGGTATTGAAGTTGAGATGACCAATTGGCTCAATAAGCCATTGTGACTAAAGATTTATGTACCTGACATTAGGTTTGTGATTTTTCTGTTTGCTTGAAGTAAATATTTTCATGAAATTGTTTCTTTGCTAGTGACTCAACATTTATCCCCTACCTGTTGACATGATGAGCAATAGTTTCATGAGCAACCCCATAATATGTTCCCTAAGTAAACATTTTCACATGTGTAAGTCTCAATAGAATGAGTCTCAACAGGCAACATCACTGAACATCATAGCCAATCTGATTTTGTCCTTACTCAATATTCACATTGTAAATTTGCCAGCACACGTCACCAAATATTCAATCAGAAGTGAACACCCAGAACCTGGGGCTAATTGCTGAGTTGGCTGAATAACTCAGCATAGACCTGTCACTGATACTGGTATTTTTCTAGTCTGTGTGACCCAGTATAAAAATTGTGTGCTGCCTCACAGCACCAGGGACCCGGGTTCGATTCCGGCCTTGGGTGATTGTCTGTATGGAATTTGCATATTCTCTCTGTGTCTGCGTGGGTTTCCTCTGGGTGCTCCGGTTTCCTTCCACAGTCCAAAGATGTGCAAGTTAGCTGGATTGGCCATGCTCAATTGCCCCAAAATGTATAGGTTAGAGGATTAGTAGGGTAAATAGATTGGGTTACACGGTTAGGGCCTGTGTGGGATGCTCTATTGGAGAGTTGGTGCAGACCCGATGGACCGAATGGCCTCCTACTGCACTGTAGGGATTCTATGATTCTATTTTCCCACTTACGGGCACTCCAGAGTAAGAAGTTTCACGTGATCCCTGAAAGGGGCAAAGAAGAATAAGTTAAAATTTTGGAGGTGGCGGCACAGATGAGCATGGTTTTCAATTATATTTTTTGTTGCCCTGTTACGGGTAGCTCCACCACTAAACAGCAATGGGATATGTTCAGCCGGTACAACAAGGATCGTGCAGATGCAGAGATGAAAGCTTCAACCAGTCTTCGTGAAGCAATTTCAACCACCATTAAATATGTAAGTTTCACTCTTGATACTTTCACTCTTTAGAACCTGATATTACAATAGCGGAAATGAATGAAGCAGTTAATGGTTGAACAATATTTAAAAATGAAAGGAAAGAATTTTACTTTATAGCTTATGACTGTTCCAGTTTCAAATAAGTCTCATTCATGCATAGATTAAAACCCCTTTCAAATAAGTAGTTAGCAAAGCCAGGCATACTTGCTATAAATTGTGTTAACAGTCTCGAAGCTTTCAGAGAGATGAGTTCTCTGACTTTAGCAGACCTCCAACAGTGACTCTAAACTGCAAAAGGTTTGTTGCTCTCTGCTACAGCTCTGCATGTTAACCACATTATCACATGAGCCTGTCAATCAACTTTCCAAGGAATCTTGAGTAAACAAAAGTCCACTAGCTCCATCAAAGCAACAAATTCCTAGCTGAAATGAGTATTTAACTTGCTTTTACAATCCTCGAGTAAAATGATTTTCCAGTCACACTGTCTGTAGGATGAAGCTGATATTTTAAACATTCTACAGAAACATAAAATATATATATGTATCTATAGCAACTGCCTACTATCATCACAGACTTCCTCTTCTCCCATTTAAAAGCCTTTATTTTGTGACAAAATAAACTCCAGCTTGAAGACCAGTAATTCTGCATAGCTGGCATTGTGTTAGGTTTGTGTCGTGATACTTCATGGTTTAAGCTGTTGATACAGTTTGTGTCATGTTGAGAAGTGAGACACACTAAACTGGGCTATCTCAGAGTGGGAAAGTTGATTAGTAAATTGCTCAAGGGTGGTTTTTCACACTCTGCTGCTGATGTCGCAAGAGAAGCATTTTGATTAGTGAATTTTGGGGCACCTTGGTACTGGGGAACAGAACAGGGAGAAAAAAAAAACTAGAAAATTGATGTGAAATAACCAAAAAATTTCACAAAGGTAATGTTAATGGAGGGAATATGTGCCATGGAGAGGTAAGAAGTTGGCACATATCCACAAACTTTCATTCATTTACTAATTTCAGTCATGCCATTGTGGGAATACACCTCACCACACTGAGGGAGGGAAAATAAAGGGTCAGTCATGTCACAAAGAGCAACAAAACAGCACAAGATTGAACTGTAAATGTCAGGGGGTGGGGAGGTCTTGCAGAAAGGGGAAAGGATTAGCAGGTGGCAAACATCTTTTGAAATTAAGCTTACCTATAAATTGTCTCTTGATTTTTGTCATTGCAGACTGATAACGAAATTGAGGCACAACGGGTTGCTACGGACTTTGCCTTCAGGAAGAGAATTCATGAGTTTGAACAGGCGCTTAGTGAACTGAAGTGGCAGGAGAAAAATGTAACAGATTTCATTCTGTTTAGATATACAGTTTCCATATTTATTTGTATTTTAACTTTTTTAAAAGAAATATACATTTCTAACCGATTAAAGGACATTTTTGTAACCAATGACGCTTACTAGATCAAAGTTAATTCTAATGGGCTGTACTAGGACTTGAAATCAGTGTTCAGGAGAACACAGTATACTAACGCATACTACATACAGTATACTACATACTTCAAGCTTTCAGATAAGGTGGAAAAGTAATGTGACATGTTACATCTAACTTTAGTGTGTTGTACCTCCTCATCAAATCATAACATATATAGCAGAGATTGAAACCATTTAACCTATTAACCTGTGCCAGTGATAGCAGTTTAACTGGAACAACATGCTGTAATCCCATTTCCTTGTATTTTCATTATATTCTTTTGCATTCTTTTGTAAAATATTTATCCAGTATTCCTCTGTCTTCTCTATATCCTTTTGAATTTAAAACTGATTATGTTAGTCTGGATTTTGCAGTAGGAATAAATGGTTTAGACTGTCAGCACTCACTATTATTCAGTAAGTACATCAGACAGTGACTTTGTGTGCCTAGATGCACAATTAAATATAGAAATTGTAAAATGGTTGTCCGACTTGACCTGCTCCTCCAGATGTTTTGTTATAACAGTATCATGTCAAGAGACTCAGCATTGAAATACTTGAAGAATGTGCCATGATGTTGAAGTACTTGCCCATTAACCATGTCAGAAAAGGTTAGGACTTTCCCATTCAAGTGCAAGTCCATTTTTAATGGCATGTTAAGTCTCAATTTAACCAAACAGTCTCTCTGGCACTGAAAATTTACTTTCACAAGTATTGAATCTCATCTCATATTTATTTCCTTCTTTGTATTTTGATTTCTGTACATTTTTTTTTACTGTGAATTGAATATTCTATCCTACATTTCCTGGTTTAGGCTCTGTGTCTCTGTAAGGATTCTTCTGTCTGGTTGAAGAGGCACTGTGTTGTTTGCCTTGTTCACCTAGGCTGCAATTCCCCTGTAGAGGGCACTGCACAGGGACTCCCAATGACCATAAATTGCCATGCAAAAGACCATTCAAAATCTGAACAGCTGTAAGGATGATGAATGGTGTCATCCATTCACCACTGATTGCAAAATCCAAGCCAGTGTTTACTATTCCAAATTATATTTTCCAATATCTCAAAACTAGAGAATTCATTGTTTACCCCTGCAGGCATTTGAAATGCTAACATGGCAAACCTGACGCATCTCATCTTTTGAACTGTTCTTCACCATGATGATGTCCTACATTAGACTTTTTATTCTGACTTTACAATTTGAAGAAAAAATATGCTTGTGGTCTACAAAATGCCAGTTTCAAAAATGAAGGTGTTGATTTCAAGAAGCCACTTGAGTTGAACTGATTGATTATTGTCACATGGGATACAGTGAAAAATATTGTTTCTTGTGAGCTATACAGAAAAAACACACCATTCATAGAGTACATAGGGGAGAAGGAAAGAATAGGGTGCAGAATATAGTGTTTCAGTTACCGATAGGGTGAGGAGAAAGATCAGCTTAATATGGGGCGGCACGGTGACACAATGGTTAACACTGCTGCCTCACAGCGCCAGGGACCCAGGTTCAATCCCAGCCTCAGGTCACTATCTGTGTGGAGTTTGCATATTCTCCCCGTGTCTGTGTGGGTTTCCTCCAGGTGCTCCAGTTTCCTCCTACAGTCCAAAGATGTGCGGGTTAGGTTTATTGGCTGTGCTAAATTGATCCGAGTGTCAGGGGGATTAGCAGGGTAAGTATGTGGGGTTACGGGAATAGGACCTGGGTGGGATTGTGGTCAGTACAGACTCGGTGGGCCTAATGGTCTCCTTCTGTACTGTAGGGATTCTATGATGTGATAGGACCATTCAAAAGTCTGATGGCAGCAGGGAAGAAGCTGTTCTTGAGTCGGTGGGTACGTGTTTTCAGACTTTTGTATCTTTTTCCCAATGGAAGAAGGCGGAAGAGAGTATGTACAGGGTGCGGGGGGGGGGGGGGGGGGGGTCCTTGATTATGCTGGTTGCTTTCCCAAAGCAGAGGAAAATGTATGTAGATGGAGTCAATGGATGGGTGGCTGGTTTGTGTGATGGACTGGGCTACATTCACTATTTCTGTTATTATGGTAAAACTCTGTTCTCTGTCCTTGTTCTCACTCAGATATTGGAGGAGATCGCAGATCTTGAAGAGGATATTCGACGTCTTGAAGCAGATCTTCGAGCTAAGGCTGCCCCTTTAAAGGTGGCTCATACAAGGCTTGAGACTCGTACCTACAGACCTAATGTTGATCTCACCAGAGATGAAGTAAGAATAAAGGCTTATTACGTTGTTTTATGATATTCCCAGCTCACCAAGGAAGTTTAATCAAGAACTTACAAGACTTGATGATTAACAAGGCATGCTATTTTGAGCATATTGTTAAGATAATGACAGGGAACTTTGTACTGCATCGGCACAATCTTAATACCTTCACTATATGCAAAGTGTGAAAAACATGTGGAAGTAATTGAGTCCCATTTAGAAGATGAGCTGTTCTTGTCCTATAATTTCCTGGTATATCTGCACACTAGCTTCTTTTCAATAGGCTTTGTTATGTCTTGACCAAGTACTAAGTGGTTAGCTTTGTAGAAAAAGCAATAACTGGATTCTCCGTGCAGCGCTCAGCCCTGTTGGTTTGATTTTTCAACACCAGTTTTCTCCTCTCCTGAAAATACTAAGTTATGATTTCAACAGAGCCCACAGTTCCTTTTCTTTATGAACGAATATCAGCAGGCTGTTTTGATTATGGAAGCATGACAGCCAAACCATATTCTGCGTTCCCCAAATACCCAAGCAAAGGGCAGAATCTTCTGTCCCACCAGAGGTGAAGAAGGAGGTGGGAGGGCCCGAAATTGAGGTGGGTTGGTGTTGGGACCGACACACACTGTCTCCCTACCTCCACTGGAAATAGGTCCTGGACAGGAAGGCCCACGATCGACCTTCCTGCCCTGCTTCCAGCTGAGACCCTTAAGTGGCCAATTAATAACCACCAAAGGACCTATTCCCATCTCTACTGCAATTTTCATAGCTCCAGGCAGGCCTGCCAACATTCAGTCTGTATCACTAGTTAAACTGTCTAGGATGTATGCCAGCTGGAGGAGAGGGCCCCTCGATCTCCACTATGTGCATGATCAAGGGCAATGGCAACCCCCTGCCCTTTTACTGACCATGATGTGGAGATGCCGGCGTTGGACTGGGGTAAATACAGTAAAAAGTCTCTCAACACCAGGTTAAAGTCCAACAGGTTTATTTGGTAGCACAAACCACTCGCTTTCAGAGCGCTCGCTGCTCCTTCGTCAGGTGAGTGGCAGTTCTGTTCACAAACAGGGCTTATAAAGAAACAACTCAATTTACAAAATAATGGTTGGAATGTGAGTCTTTACAGGTAACCAAGTCTTGATTACCTGTAAAGACTCTCATTCCAACCATTATTTTGTAAATTGAGTTTGTGTCTTTATATGCCCCGTTTGTGAACAGAACTCCCACTCACCTGACGAAGGAGCAGCGAGCGCTCCGAAAGCTAGTGGCTTTTGCTACCAAATAAACCTGTTGGACTTTAACCTGGTGTTGTGAGACTTCTTACTGCTTTTACTGACCCCCATAGAACCTCTCTCCTCACAACCGCATCCCGTGAGACCCTCCCTAACAGCACTTACTTTTTACCTGGGTCACTCTGTGATCCTGGGACTGCAGGTGTTGTTGTTCTGTCAGCCACCATGGCCACTTCCGCTGGCTCAGCACTTCTAAAAGATTGAACCTGGGGCTTTGTGAGCCATTTGACTAGATAACATGCTGCTACCCAATACATTAGGGCTTTTCAGCAAACTTTTCCACCTTTAGAAGATCAGCAACAGGTGGCTCTCTAACATTCACAAAATATCCAGCAGTATTTCTGGCCTGTGTTCCCAACCCAGTGTTTGCTACTTCTAACTTGCCCATCTCCAGAGCCAAATGCTGTTGCACTAATACCCCAGTCTGAGTGTCTTCCTCCACCACAAATTCCTGAGGCAAACAAACAAAAGGCAGTAACAGATGAGCAAGAATGGGAAAGAGAAAAATAAGTGAAAAAAGGAGAAAAAAATAATTATAAAGGGAAGAGAATGAACAAACAAGTGAAGGAGGCATGAAGAGTATTCTCTTCTCCTCCTCCATTCCAATCATTCTTCATAATATGGTGCTCACCTTCACTCACTTAAATCCAAAGGGCAGAGACTTGAGTGTATTATTTGCACAACTGCTTTAACCATGCATTACCAGATCTGGCTGGATCACATCTAGGAGCTGGTTGACCTCACTCTCTTCTCTCAAAACTGCTCGTTACTCCAGGATTAGAACCATTATGCTGAAAAGCACTAGTTTCTTTCTCTATAAATGGAAATTTGTCATTGAAATTATCCAGTTGCCTCTGCTGCTCCCCTGCAATACCTTGCCACAGACTTGACCCACATCTTTCCCTAGTTGCTCTCCAATCTCCACATTTGTCCTCTCTGAGATCACTCCATCCAGGATACCCATCTCCTGCTTTTTTTGCCCCATCCCTATGAGACCGCTGACCATCCAACTTACCTTCCTGTCTGACCCCACATGCCAGCTGGTAGTGTTAATGGTCCTCTCCTTTTCATAATCACTGACACACCACTCTTCTCAAAAAACCCACCTCGACCCCCCATCATTACAACCTACCGCCCCATTTCAGATCTCCCTTTCTCCTCTCAAGATAATCAACATGTCTTTGCCTCCCAAATCCGTGATCATCTTTCCTACAACTCTATGCATGAATTTCTCCAATCAGGTTCTCTCCTTGCCACCACACCAAACCAAAGTCACCAACACGACGGTGACTTAACCTCAAAACCTCTTTGCTCAACCTGTCTGAAGTTTTTGACACAAACCACCAAATCTTTGTTCTCCAATGCTTTTCTTTCATTGTCCAGCTCCGTGTCCTCACTTGATTCCACTTTTACCACCAATCGTAGTTAGACTATTTTTAGAAGTGGCTTTTCTTCCTACTGCCGCACCATTGCAACCAGAGTCCCCAAAAGATCAATGCTCAGTTCCCTTTTCACCTGATGTATATGTCACCCTTAGTGACACCACCTGTCGAAAGGCGGGGTCATCTTCCACATCTCCAATGATGACACCCCATTCTGCTTCTCCACTATCTCTTAACCCCTCCGTTGCATCTGTGTTGTCAGACTGCTTGTTGAAGATGAACTACAATTTTCTCTAGTTAAATATTGGGAAGACCCACCCCAAAATCAGTGCCTTTGTCACCAGTTGCACTCTCCTCCATGGCCATTGTCTCATACTGGACCAACCTTTTAGCAACCAATTCCACACCCTCTCCGCAAGAAAAGGCTGCCTACCTCCACCTCCATAACATTATACACCATTGTCATTGCACAACTGCTGAAATTCTCATTCATGCCTTTGTGACCTACAGACTTGAATATTCAAACACATCCTGACTGACCTTCCAACCTTCACCCTCTGTAAACTTCAGTACATCCAAAACTCTGTACATATTCTAACCTACATCATCCCACTCTCCCATCATTCCTGTTCTTGTTGACGTACACTAGCCCCCACACTCCACCCCACCTTCCTCCAACATCCCAAAGGCTCACCTTTAAAATTCTCACCCTCATGTTTAAATTCCTTTAAAGCCTCACACCTTCCTCTCTGATTTCCTCTAGCTCAACAACCCCTGGTCATTCCTCATGCCTTTCCACTTCCCTTTGCCTCAATATTCCCTCCATATATTTCTCCACCTCTCCGTATCCCTCTCATCTTTTAATAACCTCCTTAAAAGTCACCTCTTTGGCCAAGCTTTTGATCACCCATCTTAATATCTCCTTCCTTGATTCCATACATTTTTTTACATCTCTGTAAAGCACCCTTTTAACATAGGAGAAGGAGTATGTGATTCAGCCCCGAGAGTCTTTTTCATCATTTAAGTCATGGCTGATCCGTGCTTCAGCTCAATTATCCCCCCTTCCTCTAACTTTATTGATACCCTCCTACTCAAAACCTATCGAACTCAGTCTTGAAATTTTCAATTAACTCATAATCACAAGGAGAAAGTTTCAGATTTTTAGGACAGAAGAAAATGTTATTAGATTTCACTTCTGAATGATCTCATTCTTACTTTAAAGATCATTCCCCTACAAATGGAAATAGTTTCTCAATATCTATCCTATCTCATCCCTTAAACATTTTAAACGGCAATTAGATCACTCATCATCCTTCTCAACTTCAGGCAGTAACAAACCAGTTTTATGCACTCAGTCCTCATAATTTAACCCTTTAAGCTCCATGCCCTCTCCCAGGCTAATAGAGCTTTCTAGTATTTGGTGCCCAAAACTGAACAAGGTGCTCCAGATCGTGTCTGATCAAGTCTCTGTAAAACAAAAATGTCACTTTCTCGCTTTTGTATTTTGATCCCCTTAAGATAAAGGATAGTCTTTTACACTAAAAGCACTATGTAAATGCAAGGATTTTGTTTTAATTGGAAGTAACATGGTGATTCACGAGTTGCACAATTTCTTAATACACATTTACAGGAGGACACATTTGATATGTTGTGTCTGTTTACATAATGTTCATATTAGAACAACTGTTGTTAATGCTCCAGAATCCAGGCAGGAAGTGAGGGATGGATGTGAGGCAAAAATGGGTAAAGGAAAATTGAAGGAGATTCATCTTCATGGAATGTTATGCAAATTGATAAAGATGCCAAGATTTCCTTCTTAAGTATTGTATGTCATTTCTCCCCCTAGGCACAGTATGGACTGGTAGATGAGGTTCATCAGTTGGAGGGGACCATCGATGCACTCAAACAGAAACTTGCCCAATCTCAGTATGCTTTATGTTCTCTTCTCACAGATTTACTGGCTACTTTTCAAGTATTTGATTTCTATGTGCAAACCAATGTATTAATTTTCTGGTAAATCAAGTTAAGACTGATGCCCAAAAAGTCCTAGTCAGGTCCATATCATCCTCGTTAAAAAGGGAATATTTAGTTGTATCATTATTTTGATGGTCAACTTTGCAAAGGTGTATTAATATAGGCATACCATGCCCTTTCTAATACTGTCAACAGAAGTATGGTGCACTGAATACTTTTTTAATCATCAGATGAAGTCATTATATCCCAGTTGATATTTTAATGTTTTTAAAAATTTAATGTCCTTGTTACCCACTTCCTGTTGCTTATATATTCCACCAAAAAGGATGAACAGCCTACCCTCTGCCAAAGTTGTTTTAAAAAGAAATTGAAACACCTGGGGAGCGATTCTCCCAAAAAAATTTAAGTGCTGAATTGGCGGGAAAAATGGTGTAATTCACGGTTGTTTGTTCAGTGGGAGTTCAGACTTGAATCTCCCACACGCTGTGCACTGCACAGGTCACAATTGTGAATATCATTAAAAGCTCGGGGGTGGGCCCTATTCATGCCAGAGTCTGACAGTTCCAGAATCTGCACATGCACAGTGGCCCCGAACTGTCAGCCTCCCATTTGCCGGCCAGCTGGGGCCCTCGCAGTGCTGCCCCTCCAACCCCCACCAAGACCCAATCACAGCCCCCACAAGCATTCCCGGGCCAGCCCCGACCCCCCTCCCCCATCCCGGAGCGGCCCGATCTCCAGCAGTGACAATTCCCCCCACACCCCCCCACCCTGGCAGACCCTCACCCCGAGAGGCAGACGCCCCCCCCACGGGAGGTAGACCACCCTCCCAGCCTCCCCGATCACTGGCCTCCCTCTAGCCCTGACCAATCCCCAGGCAGCGGGACCCCCCACCCCCACCGATCGCCCCTAAGCCCCACCCACAATAGGCCCCGCCCCTTGTCACAGCCCCATGCCCGATGGGCAGTGTCAAGGTGCCCCCTGGGCATAGGAACTTTGCCCCTTGGGCACTGCCAGGGGGCACCCCCTGTAACCTTGCAGATTGTTTCTTTTCAATTGTTACCCAACCTTACAACCTCGTAATGTAACTGATTAGGAATTAGTAATTTGAATTTAGTTTACAATGCTCTACCTGTCCAATATGTGCACCACTGATCCTCAGGCAGCTAACAACTGTGACCAGGCCCAATATGCTCAAACACTTACTGTTAGAAAATATCTAATATGTTAATTTACGCCCCCTCAGCTATGAAAGGCTTTTCTTCATTTTAAAACTAACATGTTTACTTATCATGAAGGAAGAGACACCCCACCGCCCAACCCCCTGGGGGGCCCTGATGGCCCCCCTTCACTCCAGTGGGGTCTCCCGCTAGTTCCCCAAAACACGGGAGCTATTCTGAACCCCACCAGAGTGAAATTGCACTGGCGGGGTGGGAGATGCTACTGGGCCCGGAGAATTCAGTCCCGGGCCCAATAATCACATTTAAATAACATTAAAAATAGATCATCCTGCCGGTTTCCTGCGTGGTCATGACCGCGCCTGCTTTCTGTTGGTGGGAGATGTGCATGCATCGGGAACTCATGCGCAAATCCCGCAAATTGGCGCACGCGCGCACCTCCCGACCCAACCCACCAAACAATTAGCGGGTCGGAATGGCAGAATCGCCCCCCTGATCTTCTCAGAGTGATTTGAACTTCTTTCAGGGACTATAACAGAATCACAGAATTGTAATAGTGCAGAAGGAGGCCATTCAGCCCATTGTGCCTATATTGACTCTCCAAATGAGTATTTCAACTAGTGCCCATTCTCCTGCCTTCTCCCGCTGTAACCTTGCAGATTGTTTCTTTTCAATTGTTACCCAACCTTACAACCTCGTAATGTAACTGATTAGGAATTAGCAAATTGAATTTAGTTTACAATGCTCTACCTGTCCAATATGTGCACCGCTGATCCTCAGGCAGCTAACAACTGTGACCAGGCCCAATATGCTCAAACACACTTACTGTCAGAAAATATCTAATATGTTCATTTACGCCCCCTCAGCTATGAAAGGCTTTTTTTCATTTTAAAACTAACACTTTTACTTATCTTGAAGGAAGAGACACAATTGGAAGAATGATATGTAACAATTGCAATGGATCATTTTGTCCATCAAATACATAAATGTAATGCAATATTAGGTTTTCTGATCTTCCTAAAGGCTAGTAATGTTTTTGTTTCTTTCTTCTGGAAACCTGAAAATTCCAGTATTTAATAGAAGAATGAAATCACAAGGTTCACTATTTGAATCAAAAGAATTTTACTACGTGAAAGTCAAAGAACATAAATACCCATCACTACTCTATTTTAAATATCCCTGTAATAATTGTGAGGCTCTATAATTACTTGGCAGGTGAAAGTAATTGAACTATTTATTTGAAGCAAACTATCTGCAAAATAGGACAGTGTAGACCTCCATACCCCAACTGCCGAGGGTCAATTGTCAGAGCTCAACTGTTGATCTCTAACTGCTGCCTTTTAACCACCGCAACACAATTTTGGACTTGCTTTCCACCTCTGCAGAACACAAGTTTAGACTTGCGTTAAACCTCCGTTCTGTGCTCTCCGCCCTGTGCTCCACTACTGCTCCACACTCTCAAACTCGTGCTAAACCACTGTGTAGCATTCTCTTCTGCACTCCCACAACTCCTTTATTAAAAGTACAATGAACACAGATACTTATACTCTAAACCAAACATCTTAACTCAAAATTTCCTTCTGCACCCATTTGATTTACACCCACAAAAAAACTCAAATTATATACTTATCAGAAACTTGGACAATTGTGTGGACAAAGTGCTGGGTGGACTTGAAACTGGGAGAGTTTCAGATCCATCTTTTGGGTGTGTTTTCAAGCCCCCCGCCCCGGCCCGGCCCCGCCCCACCCCGCCCCATATGCACTCTGCCTACAAAATTCTGAGCGAGCCTGTTGCTCGCTGCAGAAGCCTGTGGGCGGGACTTAACGCACCCGAAAGCCTGCAGAGGGAGGTAGTGTGCATGTGCAGGCCTCTGGTGCTGCACATGCGCAATAGCAGTACCAGGGGTCGGACAGAAAAGAGAGAGCTGTCAGGCCCTGCCAGTGCAGGCAGCCTGAAGCAGCTGTCCCCCTACAATTGTGGGGGCCTGCGGCCCGAGATACAACCCCCGCCAACCCTCTTCACCGCCCAGACCGATCGCGGCCCTGCTGCCCTCCCCCCACCAATCGCTGCAGAGTGGCAGCGGGACCCTCCCCATTAACCTCTCCCCACCCTTTGGCACTGCCCAGTGGGCATTGCCCAGGTGCCTGATGGGCACTGCCCAAGGGGCACACCCCCTTGTCCTCGGCCTCCCCAGGGACCTCAATGGCCTCCAGTTCCACCGGTGAGGCCAAGTCAACTGCACTCCGTTCATGGGGAGCATGTCTATTCCTCGCCGGCGAGAACCTTTCCCGGTGAGGTCATAAAGGGGAGCGAGCCTCAACATTTGAACGCCGGGCTCACTAAGCAGATGTTAAACAGCATTTAAATACATTAACCTCACCCATTTCTCGTAAAATGGCACCCGTCGCGAAAACCGGCACCAATCCCATAAATCGCTTTACGCCCCACTGCGTCGTGCCCAAAAACAGGTGCAAGGCGATGGTAAAATCACCCCCCGGTGTTCATTTGGTGTCTCCCCAATTGTGGCATAACTGAGGGGAGGAGGAAACTGCAGCAAGAACTTTCATTGCCTTGTCCTAAGAGCCTCATCAATGTGTCAGCTCAGAAAGGAAATTATCATGGCCAATTCTGGAGTTTAAGATTGTGAGGTTATGTTGTAGCTGAGTATGAAGTGTAGAATTATTGCGATAAATGGTGGAATTATTGAGATAAATGGTGGAATTTGCTGAAAGCAGAAGAGAAAAAAATGAAGACAAAGCTTTATAGTTACTTTAATTCTTATTCCTGTGTTTCAGAGATACTTTGACTGCTCTGTACAAACAACTTGCGCGTGTACAAGAAGATATTGGCTTCAAGACCCACTCACTCTGTCTTGATAAACACAGCATGGATGTAAGAGCAAAACTAACAACTCCACCTGAGAAATATGTGTCAAAGATGGATAGCTTCACCCGCGTACCCAACCGGCAACTGTCAGAAATCAAATGTCGACAACTTGAATTATTATAATATGGGATCAAGTACACATTGTAATCTCATTCTGAATCTGTTACTATAATAAATCTATAATGATATGTGCTGTAATCATACAAGGTAATAAATAAATGTACGACAGGTCCGTCAGCAGAGTTGATGGTGTTAACAACTGAATAAGAAGAAAACAATTGTAATTCAAACAGTTATGGTCTTTGGATTTCTGTGTACAAGTAAGAAAATTCTGCAAACAACAATCAGTTTCCTAATTTAAAAAGCAGTTGATATTAAGGTCTAGATGGATTTTTTGCAACAATCAATACTTTCATGGTCACTATTACTGAGTCTACCTTTCAATTCCAGATGTATTAATTGAATTCAAATCCCACTAGTGGCCATGGTGGGATTTGGACACATGTCCCCAGGGCATTAGCCTGGCTCTGTATTACTAGTCCAATAACATTACTATGCCACCATCTCCCCTTAAAGATGGTTACTGATTGATTAAATAAATAAAACTCTTCCTAACATCTAAGAACATTTATTTGACACAACCTGTGTGGCTAAATATATGCAAGTGTCTGATACAGATTGGTTGAGCAAAGTTACCTTGTTTTCAAATTCCGCCAAGGCCTCACCCCTCCACATCTTTATAATCACCTCCAGCCCCACAACCCTCCAAAAGATTTTCTAATTCTGGGCTCATAGGCATCTGCAATTTTAATTACTCCACCTTTGGCAGGCATGCTTTCAGCTGGGCACTTGGCTCTGGCATTCCTTCCCTCAATCTCCCTTCCACTCTCTCTTACTTTCCCCCTTTAAGTCACTCCTTGAAACATACCCTTTAAACCAAGCTTTTGGCCGCCTGCTCTAATATCACCTTGTGTGTCTTGATGTGAAATTCTGTTTGATAATGCTACTGTGTGAGCCACATTGGGACACACTATGTAGAGGTTGCTGTTGTTGATGTCTTTGCTTAGAAAGAAAGACTTGCATTTATATTGCACTTTTGTGAATACAGAATCACTCGAACATTTTGCAGCCATTAAATTGCTTTGAAGTGTAGTCACTGTCGTAAGGTAGGAAGCACAGCAGCCAATTTGCATACAGCAAACTCCCAAAATGTGATAAATAATCTTGTTTATGTAATGTTGATTGATAGATAAATATTGACCAGGACACTGGCGTTAACCCCCCTGCCCTTTTTCAAAATAGTGCGCTAGGATTGTTTAAGTCAACCTGAGGGCAGACATTAACATCTTGCCAAATAAACAGCACATCAAACAGTGCAATCTTGTATTCAAGTCCTGGATTGAGAGTTAAATCTACAACTCAATGCCACCAACTGTGCCCCAGTTAACACTAAATAGATAATACAGAAAAAAAAGGAGACCTAATTCTGTGTAACAATTATGCCAAGTGGCTGCCACATCAATGGATGCCTCCTGGCTAAGGTTCGCTCAATGCATTTATTCCTTGTCAGTAGCCTGAGATGGAGGGCACCACCAATGGTGGGGATTGTACAAGGAATTAGAATCAGAGGAGCAGCGAGATAATACATACAACTTTAAAAATAAAGTGACAGCAGGTAATTGCCGAGGTCCATTTTGAACCCCAATCTCAGGAGTAGCCTACAGATTGGAGAAGAAAGAATAGCTATGCTCATACAACCCACTGTCCGGGTGGGTCCGGCTGGATTTAGCTATGTTACATCAAAGCACTGACAATTGCATAGGCTTCAATAAATCGAGAGGTTTGCAGCTGGGAAGGGGAAAAAAACTAAAGAATGAATTTGAAAATCTTTTGAGTCCCAATCTAATGTTAGCCGTCTACTTCCACCAGACGGCGTCCGAGTTCTTTCGTTACCCTTGCCCTTTCCACATGCTCATTCAAAATACTTGTGGATATTAATCTTGACCCGCAGTTATCAATGATACAATATATTAGCCCGATCAATAAGCAAGGTTTATTATCTGAGAACTAGATGGTTCAGTGACCTGGAATCTTCTTTGGTCGTTATGAATTGATTGCTGCTAAAGGAAGTACGGGACGTGTCAGTAATGGACAGGTTGAGCAGCCAATAGAGAAGACATCCTTTCACAGAGGCGGGTACGGGCGCCGGGGTTGAGCCAACGGGCTTGGCGAGGGGGTGTTCCCCCTCCGGCTCCCGTGTGGATACATTGTGAGAGTTACAAAGAAACAAAAGCAACTAAGGAGGAGGAGGAGTGAGCGGTGAGACAAAGAGGCGAATTCCGCAGCAGACACGCGTTCAGCTGGCTAGTGAGTAACTCCTTACCCTCAAAGTGTGCCTAGTACAAATTATGTTCACCTAGGCGCTAATAATGAGTTAACTATTGGTAATCATATAAATCAGCTCCTCTCGTGATTTTAACGCATTTTTTTATTGTACGCATTGTATATTTTTTGTGTCTCTTCCCCCCCCCCCCCCCCCTTCCCTTCCCCATCCATCCTTGCTACCAGCTATGAACAAGGATAGAGTATTTCGGAAGCTCTTCGTGGGTGGGTTACCTTATCACAGCAACGAAATATCTCTCAGGCGGTACTTCCAGAGGTTCGGGGAGATTGAAGAAGCAGCGGTGATAACGGACAGGTTGACCGGGCGATCTCGAGGTTATGGCTTTGTGAGTATCTTAATTTATCAACCACACCAGGGCCAAACGCCCCATCCTCCTATCTTTCTGGGAAGGAAAAGGAGAGTTGGACTATTTGAGATACTACGGTTGAAATTGACCAAAAATAGGGACAAGTTTGTTGGGTCAAAACTCTAGTTAGACTCTATACTTATCCAATAGTAATTGTCGATTACCTACAGGTGTGAGAAGGGCGATACTGTTTTGCCACACTCGCTAATCTTGGTAGAAACGTCTTACATTTGTTCTCAATACTTGTATATTTACTTAACAAACATCTATCACCACCATGAAGTAACCAAGGAAGTAAAGCAACTGTAACCATCAACATACTGTTTGGTTTTGCCATTTTGCCAACCAATGCTCAAGAAGGTCAAAGAATCCTTTTGAAAAAAAGTCATGGGATGTCGGCATCTCTGGCTCGACCAGCACTTATTGCCCAAACCTAATTACCCTTGAGAAAGTGGTGGTGAGCTGCTGCAGTCCATGTATGTAATAGTGCTGTTAGGGAGGATTTTAACCCAGCCCCATACTTCCAACTCTAGCCATAAAGGTAAAGTTGCCATCACCTCAAATGACTCAGTTGTGTGATTTCAAGAGGAAATTAGATATAGCTCTTGAGGCTAAAGGGATGGAGGGGGGGGCGGGATCAGGATATTGAATATGATAATGAATGGCCCAACAAGCTTGAAGGACTGAATGGCTGCCTCCTGCTTCTAGTTTCTATGACCATAGGTTGCTATGCCCTTTTGAGAAGGAGAGCTGACTGATGGTGATTTAACCTCAGGCAAGGGAAAAGGTTGAAAAGACACGGCCTTCATGAATAACCTCGGCCAGTATGGGAACTGAACCTGTGCTGTTGGCATCACGAACCATCTGTCCAGCCAACTTAACTAAACCGTCCCCCAATCATGAGTATTCAGATGGTCACGGAGGTGCCTGTTAACCTTATCTAGATTTGCAATTCCATATTGGACAACTTTCTAAAATTCCCCATGACCTGATGAAAAAAGATTGAATTCATTAAAAACACTCCCTCATTATAAGTAAGCAAACAGCAATGGCATGAATGACCTATTTTTAAAGAGGCATTGGAGAGAATGCTTATAAGATATACTTATTGGTTTGTGTTTTATGGCCTCTATGTAATGTTTTCTGCAAAGTTCTGAAGACAATGAGATGTCAATGAACTGTTCAAATGTTACTGGCTTTCTTCAAGTTTATGAAGCTATGACGTGTACAGATGCCATTATCATGTATGGTTCATGTTTCTCCCAAAGTAAAAGTGCTAGTCAGTGCTATAATCACTGTCCTCTTGCTATATGGTGACTCAGTGGCTAGATTTGATCCTTGAATTTCTGGTGTTGTCAAGTAAATTGAACTCCTCTCTGAAATTAAAGGTGTTGTGCACATCCATCTGTAGGAAAATCCATTTTTTGTCTCTAAATCAAGCTGACCTTGGTGGAAATATGTCTGTCTAATATGCAGCCTCACTCAGTGATATGAACACTGGAGGTGGAAGCAACAACAGTTTTGATAGCATGACAATAAATTGTAACTTGGAAAGCCAGATAATTTAAAAACAAACATCAGCAGAAAGAGCTCTGCTTGGCCCAACTGAAAGTAGTTCCCACTGGTCTGGTACAAGTCTGAGCTAATGCTTTTGTGACCTTGTGTTCCTTTTCATGATCTTTCAATTCTAACTTCTGACTTGGGCAAGATTCAGACCAACTTTATACAAACTTGGGTTGGGCAAATACAACATGGCAGTAACTGCAATGGCTCATTTTAGTTTCCTCTGGAAACAAATGTCATGTCCATCCCTTCATTTGAGCTCTCAAACCCACATTCAGGACCAGCCTTTGATCCTGGAAAATCTCAAGTCTGGCAGCATCTCTGGAGAAAGAAACCAGAGTTAACATTTCAAGTCTTGTATGACTCATCAGACCTGGAGAAGTAGAAATGTGATAGGTTTTATGTTGAAAAGAGAAAGAGGGAGGTGGAACAAAATGAGATGGAGAGGTTTGAATGACACAGATATTATGGAACACAAGACAAAAGGAGTGGTAATAATAGGGTTAAAGACTAAACCGGGTGTTAATAGTGCAATAAAGGTCAGCATTGTTTGAAGGCAGAACATGAGAATGAGATACAGTCTAGCTTTGGGAGGGGGGGTGGAAATGGTGAACAGGGTTCATATGAACTTGGTTCAGAAGTCTGTAAGGTGCCTAATTGGAAGATGATGTGGTGTTCCTCCACTTGCATTGGGCTTCACTGGAACGTTGCAGTAGACTGAGGACAGAAATGTGAATGTGGGCAAGATGTTGAATTGAAATACAAGGGAAGGTTAGAGTTGCATTTGTGAACTGAGCGAAGCTGTTCAGTCTCCCCAGAGGAGACTACTGTGAGCACCAAATACAGTAGATTAAAGTGAATCACTGCTTCACCTGGAAGAAATGTTGACAAGTGGTGAGCGAAAGATTTTCTTGTTAATGCTTTCATTGAAGATTTTCCATTTTTACCAAATAACGCAACAAACCCCCAAAATCCAGTACAGCATAGATTAACCATCATTCCGCTCCATATAGTATTTGCCGAGCTTTTCTGTATGTCTATCAACAGAAGGTGTGGCTTGACCGGGTATGCTCTTGCATGCAGGATACCAGGAATAGAGCTACCTAACCTCATAGGGAAAAACCCAGATAATGCAGAGCCCAACTACCTGGGCTTGTGCTCTGGCCTGCAGACACTTTTTTCCCCCTCCCCTGGGAACCTAAACCTTGGAGTGTTGCTAGAGGAAACCCACACAAACGTGGGGGGAATGTTCAAACTCCAGAGTCACCCAAGGCTGGAAATGAACCTGGGTCACTGGCACTGAGGCAGCAATGCTAACCACTCTGCTGCCCAGGAGTGGATAATCAAAGTAGCTTCTGCCCTAACATACCTAGCCAAGAGAAAGTTAGAACAATGACACAATTAAAAGCAGGGCCAACAGGCCTGGAGTATTCATGCCACCACTGGGCTTCAAAGCAAACTTCTATCTCCAGTCACACCGGAGATGCCACTCAGGCCCTGCCTTACCAGGATTCCACCGATTTTTCCTAATCGGGAAACATTCAACTGGAGGAGGAGTCATCCAGACATCCACAGTTGAGATGTCCCTGTGTAGGACAAGAAACCATAGAACTCCTACAGTGCAAAAGGAGGCCATTTGGCCCACCAACTCACTGAAAAAGCACTGTACCCAGGCCCAACCTTGTGCATTTATCATGGCCTGTCCACCTAACCCACACATCTTTGAACCTCCTCCTTCTAACAGGATGATGTGCTCACCATACATTCCAGGAACCAAACTACCAAGTAGCCACTGTCACAACCCAGGAAAATATAAGAAATCAACCCAAGAAAGAAGAGACAACCAAGGATTGGTGAGTTGGCAGAAATGGTGGAGGATGAGCCTGACTATGGGGGCTGGTGAGATGGAAAGTGAGGACTAGAGGAACACTAATATGGTTCTGGGAGGGAGGACTGTGTATGGTTCTGTGGGAAATGGGCTGGACACAAGTGAGGGCCCTGTCAGGCACTGGGTGGGGCAATCCTCAACTGAGGAAAAAGGAAGACTTATCAGAGCATGGGGAAGGTAGCATCAGAATGGCTGAGGAACTGGAAGAATGGAATTGAGTCCTTGCAGAATAAAGGGTGTGTTGAGTTGATGGGCTTCTAATTAATATTAGAATGGACTGTGATGTTGAGAGTGGGGTGGAAATTCAAAATAAAATTGAATTTTTGCAGATCAGAACATGAAATGGCACTGTGGTCATCGATGTACTGGATAAAGAGTTGTGGGAGGAAGCCTGAGCAGTACTGGAAAAAGGAATGTTCCACAAACCCCACAAAAGGACAGGCATAACTACCCATGTGGGTACCCATAGCCACATCTTTTATTTGGAGGAAATGCGATGAGTTGGGAAACTGTTCGAAGAGAGAACAAATTCAGCCAGGCAGAGGAGGCTTGTGGTGAATGGGGATTGTTTAGGCCTCCATTCCAGGATGGTGGAAAACCCTCTACCTGTTCAGGTGGGAATGAAGGTATAGAGCGATTGGATCTCCATAGTGGAGAGGTGGTGGTGAGGGCCAAGAAACCCAATTGTTGAAATGATGCAAGGTGTCAGGAAAAATTACAGATGTAAGTGGGAAGTCTGGACAAAAGAGAAGACAATCAAGATGTGAAGAAATAAGTTCAGTGGGGCAGGAAAAGGCTGAAATGATGGGTCTACCAGGACAGTCTTGTTTGTGAATTTTGGGAAGGAGGTAGGAGAGGGCTGTGAGGTGGTTTGGTGACTGAAGCTGGAGGCTGCAGGGGAAAGGTCTCCAGAGGAGGTGAGGTCAGTGACAGTCCTGGAAACAATGGTTTGGTGGTGGGGTCATGGGAGGAGGTAGGAAGAAGAGTTTGAGTTTGCGCTCGCTCGCTCTCTCTCTGTGCAAGGTAGAGGTTGGTATGCCAAACAACATGTTTGATAACAAAGTCAGCATCAGACTGAGAATGAAATGTAGCAAGTTCAGCGGAAGACAGATTATGGTAGGTGAGAGGAACAGAGAAACTAAGACAGCCAGTTTTCAATTAAAAGATAAAGAGCCAATAAAAGGCCAGAGGGAGCATACTGGAGGTGGGTGAAAGGGTCCATTGATTGGGGGAGGATTCCAGCCTGAAGAAATGAGCAAGGAGTTGAAGGCAACCTGAAGAAGTCAACCTCGTGCTGAGTCTGAAACTCCATTAAGGTGTAAGGATAGTCCTTCACTGAGCACTGATTGTTCAGTGTCAGAGGGTACAATGAATACATGGCAAGAGCTGGGATTAGAAGAAATGGGGAGGGAAGGAAGGATCTGGATGGGTGTCGGTACTAATACATTGGAGCCTTTGATCTTGTCATGTTGCCTGGTCTCTTACACCTATTGTGTCAATTGCAAATAAGGCATGATCAAAGATGACTTTGTAACAAAAGGCTCTCTAATGGTATGGGGCCTTTCCCAGTCAAACACATACATTTGAAGTGTTGTAATATGACCATCTTCCTCCTAGCCCCATTTCCTTCTATTTGTTCCTGGAAAATTTCCCATCCTTGCGTGCCCCCACCCCAGTATATCACTCAATGTGCTTTCAAATTCCTAACTTTGTATGGACGTTGACCTTTCATTCACCATAACCATGAAGCTTGTCTGTAATCCATTATTAGATGAGCAGAAATTTCCTCCATTTAAATATCTGTTAAGATTAAAGCCATTGCTTTCTGTCTTTCCCCTAAACTCCACACCTTTGCCAGTGACTTTATCCCTATATCTGACAACTGAATCTGAACCAAAACATTTATAACCCCTGTTGAACGTGCTTCCCCTTTCCAACCTTGTATCCTCTCCCGTCACCAAGGTTGCATACTTCCGCCCCCATAGCTTTTCCTGACTGTGTTGCTGCTGTCCTACTGGATTTGACTGTTGGTTGGAAAATGCCATCTTGACTGTGTCCTTTGTAAACTTGATCATCCCAAAACCCTGCTGCCAAGTCCTCTTTGCACATCGCCCCCTGCTTGTTGATCTACATTGGCTCCAAGTCTGTCATCACATTATTTATTAATTCTCATCTTTGTTTTCCAATCTCTTCATCACCTTGCCTATTCCTGGCTTTGTAACCTCCGACCCAACAACCCACTAAAATTGCTGCCATTTCTGGCCTCCCTGCATGTCCCTGACTTTTCATTTCTTCAGCTGCCTAAGCCCAATTCTGCCCTACCTCTACCCCTCTTTCCTCCTTTAAAATGCTCCTTAAAGCCTACAAGTTTTTTTTGCCAAATATACTGGTTGACAGCAGACTAATCCTTCTGGAAAAGATGAGATTGTATGTAACATCCAAAGCTTATTGAACAGCAGCTAATCAAGGATGCAAGTAAGATAGTTGCCAAAATAATTTTTAGTGTAAGGTTGTTGCAGCAATGATCGTCAAAAACAGCATAGCAATGATTGATTATTGATGATGATTTTGAAGCTTGCTTGTCATCACCTGTGGAAAAGCACAGACAAACGGAATAGCCAGTTAGTGGCTTGGTCTAGTTGTTGTGCAATTCTCAAGCTAACTGCACTGTAGTTTGTGTCCTGGTCGTTTGACTGTATCAGTGTGGAGAACTGGAAACACTGTCTTGCAGCACCTGAAATCTGCTCATTAAAGTGTTTTTCTCCAAACCACAAATTCTAATCTTCTATTTCCAAAGCAATTTTGTTGCCCTTTTTTATAAAAGGGATTATTTCAGTAGCAGTTTGCCTGTGAATGGCAAATTCAACTACTTCACCATAAAATACATTCTTCTACTCTTGTTTAAGGATAATTGGAAATAATTAAATTGATGCTCTTTCATTAGTCTTTCCAACCAGTAGTAATAATTATTTGCCATGTAATAACCCTTTATAATCTCAGACCACCAGAGCATCTCGACACACTCATTATCTGTCATTGTGTAGAGATTGTGGTCGGTGAGGGAACTTTTCTATTGGGTTAGGTGGATTAGCCCTGATAAATTGCCCCTTTGTGTCAGGGAGATTAGCAGGGTAAATAAGTGGGGTTGTGGGGGTAGGGCCTGGGTGGGATTGTTGTCGGTGCAGACTTGATGGGCCAAATGGCCACCTTCTGCACTGTACGGATTCTGATTGTGGTCTGTGAATTAGGAAGTACAGGATCTCGTTGCAGAGGGAGGAGACGGACCCAGGCCACGGAGTTTGGTGATGGGTTTCATAGGAATAATGGTGTTGAAGGCTGAGCTGTAGTCAATAAATAGGAGTCTGACATCTAGGTGTTCCAGGGTTGAGTGCAGGATCAGAATGGTGTCTGCTGTGGACCTGTTGCGACAGTAGGTGAACTGTAGCGGATCCAGGCAATCTGGAAGCCAGAATTGATTTGTGCCATGACTAACCTTTCGAAGCACTTCATAATGATGGATGTCAGAGCTGCTGAACAATTGTCATTAAGGCATGCTGCTTGGCTTTTCTTTGGTACTAAGATGATGGTGGTCATCTTGAAGCAGATAGGGACCTCATTGTTGTATGGAGAGGTTAAAGATGTCTGCAAATACCCGCCAGCTAGTCTGGGCAGGATCTGTGTGCTCATCAGGGTATCCCATCCAGGCCAGTCGCTTTCCATGGGTTGACCTTCGCGAAGGCTGCTCTGATATCTGCAATGATACCAGTTCATCTGAGGCTTCCGGAGTGGAGGACATGCTCTTGCTGACCTCTTGCTCAAAACGGGCATAGAACACATCGTTCTCATCAGGGAGGGATGTGTTGGTGCCGGTGATTTTACATGCCTTCATCTTGTAGCCTGTTGATTTTAATTGTTCCTGGGACACTTGCATGTACTTGTTTTACATTCTGTACTAGAAGAGCAGAATTTTTTGTGATTAGATATTGAGATGGCTGAAACTTTTTTTGGTCTTTGTTCTAAACCAACATCCTTCCCTGACAATTGTCTGGGACTAAACGAGACTGTTCTCAACCTTGGCATCTCTGGTTCACAATCTTGGTATCCCTGAGATGAAGTTCCAGCCACAGACCTGGTCCATGCTTCAGCTTATCTGCTATTGAATCCATTCATGCCCTTGTTACCTTTAGACTTGACCATTCCTGTGCTGTAATTTTCTTTGTTCTTTGGATAAGGGGTTTTAGTTCAGTCGGGCAGCATGGTCGGTGCAGGCTTGGAAGGCCAAAGGGCCTTTTCCTGTGCTGTTAAGTTCTGTTCTTTGTTCTTTATTCCAATGCAATTATGGCTAGTCTCTTTCTACCCTCTGTAAACATGTAGCCATCCAAAACCTCTGCTGCCTGTGTCTCAACTACAAGTCCATATTACCTCGATGTTCATTAAGCCACATTGGCTCCCCGTCAAGCAAATATCTTATTATTTTTCAAATTCTGATCCTTATTTTCAAATCCCTTGATGGCTTTCCCCTTTTTTCTCCCCCCTCCAGTCTGCTACTCTCTGTGCTTCTCTAATTCTGGCTGCTTCTTCCATGATAATTGTTCCATCATTTGGTGACTGTGCCTTCTGTTGCCCAGGCAACTGGAATTCATGCCCTCTTTCTCTTGCCTGTCTTCCTTGCTTTCCTCTTTTTAAGAAACTCCTTGAAATCCAAGCCTTTATCATCTGGCCTAATCTTGTCCATGTGACTGGGAAGGCCATTGTGTTTTTACAAAGGTGCTATACAAATTATTATTGAATCAGCTTGGATATCCACTGAATAACCTGCAGATAGATGCTCCCACCAAGTTTGCACATGAATATCCACTTGTATAAAGCACTGGACAATAGCTGCTGCTCATTGAGCTCTAGCCTAAGTGTGAATTGCAGTTGTTAAAAAGCTATCAAATAATTGCTGTTGCATGATTTTCTCTCTTCAAAACTAATCAATAAATTTTAAAGCCATACTCCTTTTTTAGTATTGCTTTCTTACCTAATCATTTTCTCTTGTGTGGATTAAATTCCAGGTCACCATGGCAGATTGGGCTGCAGCAGACAGGGCGTGTAAAGATCCTAATCCCATCATCGATGGAAGAAAGACTAATGTGAACCTTGCCTTTCTTGGGGCCAAACCCCGCATGGTACATTCAGGTATGTTTGAATCCTTAGGTGCTAATTCTTCCCACCCAAAGCAGAAGAAAATTGGTGAGATTTGACTTGGTCCAAGTCTGGGTTTTAAGTTTTGTCTGTGACCAACCTTTAAAACTGTAGAGGCAGGTAAACATGTATCCCGATTCCACCAGTTTTAAATACAACACTTGTTGATCATGTGTGAATGAAGCACTTTTCCCTGCATTAAAGATGTTATATTAATGCACGTCGTTGATCTCCCATGCAGTTGCTCATTGTTAGTCTCGATAATGTAATGTTCAGCTGTAACCTGACTTCTGTGAGGAAGTAGATTGCCCAAGTCTTGACTTTTATTTGAGTTTAATTCCCATTTGGCTGAGATATTTGAAGATTGGTCACTAGCTCTGATTCAGGTAGCATCTTTGCTTCAAATGCTGGCAGTGCTTTTGTTTGCATTCGGTATTTGAAGCACTTCAAGCTTGTTTTGGTCAATATGCATGAGATGCCAGTTTGACACACATTGGTATAAAGTTTGCTAAAACAGTTTGTGTAAAGGTTAAAGTTCAGAAGGGCTGGGATACCTATTGAGGGCAACAGTGGATTAAAACGCGATCTTGGAAATAACTGGAGATGCCTAGTACTAGTGGTAAGATATCTGTTTCTCAAACTGAGAAGGGGTAAACTGCCTGCTTGCAGCTCTACTGAATCTCTGGTTGTTAAGGATACCAAGTGTAAGTTAGCTAAAGCAAATGTGTTGTAACGTACAGTGGACACAAGTTCCCTCTCTTTTTTGTGTATAGTCATTTTTCATATGTGCAGTCCCTTAAGATTGCCATGCACATACACAACTTAAAGACCACTGGATGTGTGCAGCTTATCCCCTGCACGACACTTGACAATAGCTATGCACCACCACATCTTGGCGAGTACATTAGTAAATTCCATGCTTTTACACTGTGATTTTATTAGAGTCCAAATAGCATTCACCACAAATTCTGGACCATTATGTTAAAGAATAACAGTAAGAATTGTTGCTCACCATTATAGACAAATTGGGAAACAACTTCATGCAAATTCGGAATGAAAATATAGAACTGCTGTCCACAATATGTCACTGCTCCAAGTTGTGGGAAAACAGTATCTTGTTTTCTGGCTCCTCGTTTCAATGTATTAACCGGGTGAAGTTCCTGTACTTGCATGGTGGAAGCAGACTGAGCTATCAAAAAGTTGGACTTGTCCATTTCAGTCCAGCTACCCTTTTTAATGCTGATAAGTCTTAATTACTGCCAAACAACCCCTCTGGCAATGAATATTAACTTGCAATTATAGAATTTCTTTCCTTGGAGTGATCATTTTAGGAAATTTTAATGCCTTTGTTCTTTCAATTGAATCTTTTACTATTATTTTAGTACCTGATTTGACATCAAATCCAATATTCCAACTTGTTCTTCCAACTTCAGGCTCTGTGCTTTTAGAAATACGTTACAATCATAAGGAGACATGTAGTGTATTGCCCTGTTCACACAGGTCCCATATGCCCTGTGGAAGGACTACTGTTTGGATCTTTAACTTACAGCAACCTCTAGTGCAAAAGGTCATGGATTTGCTGTTTATTTGCTAGCTGCAATAAACACCAGCCCACTTTTTTTAATGTGTTGTGGATGCTACTGACACAGTCTCATTTATTGCCCATCCTTGCTACCTTGAGAAAGTATTCTGCTGCAATCATGTACTTCTGTTTTATTCCACAATAATGTTAGTTTAGGGCCTGGATTAAGTAACTGAAATCTTTTTTAAATTTGATTTATTATTGTCACGTATTAACATACAGTGAACAGTATTGTTTCTTGCGCGCTATACAGACAAAACATACCATTCATAGAAAAGGAAACGAGAGAGTGCAGAATGTAGTGTTACAGTCATAGCTAGGATGTAGAGAAAGATCAACTTAATGCAAGGTAAGTTCATTCAAAAGTCTGACAGCAGCAGGGAAGAAGCTGTTCTTGAGTCGGCTGGTACATGACCTCAGACTTTTGTATCTTTTTCCCGAAGGAAGAAGGTGGAAGAGAGAATGTCCGGAGTGCATGGGGTCCTTAATTATGCTGGCTGCTTTGCCGAGGCAGCGGGAAGTGTAGACAGTCAATGGATGGGAGGCTGGTTTGCGTGATGGATTGGGCTACATTCACAACCTTTTGTAGTTCCTTGCGGTGTTGGGCAGAGCAGGAGCCTTTCCCAGCTGTGATGCAACCAGAAAGAATGCTTTCTATGTGCATCTGTAAAAGTTGGTGAGAGTCGTAGCTAACATGCCAAATTTCCTCAGTTTTCTGAGAAAGTAGAGGTGTTGGTGGGCTTCCTTAACTATAGTGTCGGCAAGGGGGGACCAGGTTGTTGGTGATCTGGACACCTAGAAACCTGAAGCTCTCGACCCTTTCTACTTCATCGCCATTGTAGATGATTTATTCTGTTAACACAAGGAAAAGCAGAGGATTTCCATCCAGAGAGAATGTCTTTAAATCCTAGTTTTCATTTACATTTCAATTTGCCCAGATAAACCAGTCAAGTTTTGTTCCTGTCAGATACCATTTTATAGTAGTCACTGTGACATTCCTGATGGGAAAAATAATCTGGCGATCATACCAAATGCACAAGGCATTGTTGAAATAGCATGGGTCATTGCTGGTTGTAACTTTGGAGAAGTTGCTGTCAGCTGTATCCATATGCCTCTTGGAAGGAGAAAGTATACTAATGGAAGGCAGTTTGATCTTAGAATCTTCTTTTAACATTCAGATATTGTTGCTCTGGACTTAATTTAGTATGTTGTTGAATGCTAGAAAATGTATCCCATTTATCTTCTGACTCCTGTTCAGTTCCATGAAGTTAGCAGAAATTCAGTATTTTAACCAAGTGTTAGATAAATAGCTATAACAGAATGGAAATGTTCAACAAGAGCACTGGAAATCCATGCACTTAATTTGTCTAAAGCTGACAAAATCTAGCTCAGTTGAGATGTTTATGTATACTTTGGTTGGATCCTTTTGAGCCGTAACTCAATCTCAGTGCAAGATAACAAATGTCCTTATCAATATAATTTAAATCTAAACCTACTCTTAACACTTATTTTTCTCTTCCTCCTCTCTTCCCCCCCCCCCCCCCCTCCCCTTGCTAAATGACAGGAGGTCTAGGCCTACAACAAGTTCATTCAACTCTGATGCAGAGACCATATGGGTAAGTTTATGTTTCCTTCTGAGTTATTTCAAAGTTATGATCTTGACAGTATAGCGTTGAAACCTAAAGTGAATCTTGTAACATAGGTAAGAAACCAAACATGTTTCTTTGGGCTTGAGGAAAGTTAGTTTAATTTCACTTTTAATGAATAAAGAGGTGCATTATTCTAGGCACCTGCTCCACACTTCAGCCAAGTAAAGTATTTTTTGTCATTTCCTTTCTGTGGGCTGTTTAAGGTTCAGAGGATTACTTCACTGACTTACTTTAAAACTTCATTACTTCTATGACTCCCAATCTCAATTAATCCAGAACAAACAGGAGTTCCCGTACTGATACCTTCTCCTTCCAGCATTTTGACTAGAAGATTTAACCTGCTCACGTGCCAAGTATAATGCAATTTGTAAACCAATTATAAAGTGTGCAAAAAAAGTTTAGGATTACTTTACCTGGCTTCCTTCTCTTTGCAAGGAAGGGTCTGACCTGTACTCCGCCTCTCCTCTCAGCAAGTGAAAGTGCGTGTTGTTCAACTGAAGGCGGGGGAGAAAAAAATGGATTTGTTCCAGATTTTGTTTCCATAGAATCTCAGTTCTGGGACATCAATGAAAATGTTCCTCTGGTCCAACCATCTTAGAACCATAGAATCTCTACAATGCAGGAGGAAGTCTGCACCAACTCTGAGCATCCCATCCCTGTAACTCAGTGCATTTATCATAGCCAATTCACCTAATCTGCACATCTTTGGACAGTTAAGGACAAGTTAGCATGGCTATCATGTTTCTAAACATCCTTGTCAATGGTGGTGCAGTCTCAAAATCTAATCTTGGCTGTTAAGTTTGATTATTGAGATTGGTGCCCATGCTGGAGAAGGAAAACAAATCATTGCTCTTGATTGCTGTTCATCAACTTGTATTGTAGGTGTTTGTTTGGGTAGAGGAAGATGAGGCTCAAGAATAATGTCCCCTGTTAGTTATCTGCCTGTTGATACTTGGTCTGTTTGGCATTATGTTTGTTTTACAGGCCAAAAATGGCGAGCTAGGTGTAAAATGGTGAGGAATTTGAGTATAGTTTTCACTAAAGTATGGAAATTCAGGGCCGTTGTCTGAAATGGGCATTGGGCTCACAGTTTCAATATGTGGATATGTTTGAGTGAGACTTCCTGAAATTGAGCTACAATGAATGCAGTCACACACAGCCTTCAAGATGATCGCATCTTCAATCTAAAAGTGTGGCAGCTGGTTAATGTGTTTTGATGGTGTTGATTGAAGGATAAATATTAGCCAGGACACAGAACTCCCCTGTTCTTAAAATAGTGCCATGGAATCTCTGGTGCCCATGTCAACAGGCAGATGGGTTCTCAATTTATTTACTGATTTGAAAGAAGGCGCCTGCAACCAAAGCAGTATACACTCGATGCTGAACAGTGCAGATTGTGTACTCAAATCCTGGAGTGGGGTTTGAGGCCATTATCTTCTGACTCCAGTAAAACTACTGCCACTGAGTCTCACTGACCACACATTTGGTGCTGTGATAACATTGACAAGATTATTACACCATCATGCCAATAATTCTGTGAAAAGCTCCTGAAGAATCTTGGGCAATATCTTCAAAGGCATTAGGGATAGCCATCAGTGATGCTCTCATCCCATGAAAGGAAAATATTGGCTCTATTGTACTGTACTTTAACTTCACAATAGGAATTTACAGAAAATAGCTTCTGGATTTTCCATGATGCACATAAATTCAATGTTCTCTCTTGACTGCACAGTCATGTAACAGCCTGAAAGCTGCTTCACAGGCAGTGCACAAGTCAGTTCCATGAGTGAATAGTTGTGGAAAAAAAAGTTCCCCGACTTGAATGAATCAGCCAACCACCACAAAGAATAAGAGCAGGTGTTGCATATATCATCATGCAGAATACTATCAGCACCAGCAAGATTAACCTTTTACTTTTTTTTTCCCCCCCAGTGTTGCACCATACCTGATTCCACAGACCATCCTTCAACCTGGCCTGGTCCTGCCTTCCACCTCGTACCTGGATTCCAGTGTTGCATTGTATACACAGTACCCCACCTATGAACATTTCTACCCAGCCTCCCCTCAATATCCAAACCTTGGCTACACCTACACAATGCAGCTTCCACTACAGACTGGAATTCCAAATCTGAGCCAAGGCCAACATGAGCCAACAATATTACACACAGCTGGACTTCAGAGACGATAGCCTTGTGCCTGCTTTTGTTAACACTGGCTGAAATCTTGAATGCTGACTCCCAAGGAAATTCTAATATGGTTGCGTTCATATGTCAACTGTACCATTTTGAAGCTACTATTGTATTCTCAATACAAGTCTTTTTAACATTTTCTTAAAGAAAAAAAATCATCCAAAATAGAGGAAAATGTAAGATCTAGTATTGTACTTCGGTCATTTTCCTCCTTTCCCATCCCTCCTTCCAGGATTCCTGGAAGTTAAGAGTATTTCTGTTCTTTAGGTTTCTTTCCTGCCTTGGAAGATAAAAATCAGTATGCAAGTATTTTGTATTTGGAAATGTGAATTTATTATCTAACAGATTCATTCAAGTAATGGCAGAATGGGATGGGGAGGCAGGCCAGCTCAACATCTCAAAGGAATATCAGTCAACTGACAATGTAATTTCTGCTACAAATTTCAAATCTGGCTTTAAATGCTTACATACGGATCCAGATTTCTATACAAAGGGATTGCTGCATTGCAATTCCATGCTCAGCTCAGGATTTTTATAATTGTACCTATACTTTGAGCATATTGTGGGAGTAGTACATCTGAGGATTATTTTGCTTGAACCAACTATGCATCCTATCCACTTGTACCTGGGGAAACAATACTGACGTAATTTATGAAATTATGTAATCAGTCAATAGTGTTTATTGTGAGGACTTGTATCTGCAAGTACTTTACCATGAATTGCTGAAATTGACCTATCTGAATGCTGAAATGTTACCTTTGCTCATAAACAGTAAATTAAATGAGTATTTATAAACTTGAAAATATTGAACTGTCATTTTCATATTTAATGTAGTGCATTTCCTTTTAACTAACTTTGCAGCTGATAATTGTAAGTGCATGTAGTTCTAAGAAATGTCTGGGTTCTAATGTGAGGAAAGCTGATTAACACAAGTTTGCATCATGGCATTGTTTCCTTGTGGCAAAATGAATGTGACTTCGTGCCCACAACTTTGAGCCAGTTGTTTGGAAGAGGTGAGAAGATGAGGCCTTCAAGTAGTTGAGAAAACCAATGCATTGTCCTTCTATTATCTCTACCATTGTGGTGTTCTGAGATAAGATCTGCTGGCTTAACAAGAAATACAATTGCCAAAGGCAAAACAAGTTTTTATATCTCTCTTGGTAAATATGTTTAATTGCACAGCTGAAGGACCCAAAACTGAATTAGCTGATCTTGGTTCTTGCACAACTGAATGCTTGGCTACCCTCTTGGTAAAAGTGAGAATGTCCAGTCCCTGTTTGTTCTTGACTTGTGTTCCCCTCTTGGATTACTCCCAACAAAAACAACTCGTCTGGTGGATTTTTTGGATTTAGAGGAAACACATGATCACTCTCTGGGTCCACAGGTTTCCTCCCACATTCCAAAGATGTGGATTGGCCATGCTGAATTTCCCTTGGCATCCGAGGGTGTGTTAGTTAGGGGGATTAGTGGAGAAAATGTGGTGCTACAGGGATAGGACCTGGGTGGGATGATCTGTCAAAGTCAGTGCAGACTCAATGGGTCAAATGGCCGCCTCCTGTGCTGTAGGGATTCTGATTATTTGGCACCCACAGAGAAAAGCTGGCTTTCACACCTGTATGCAGCAATAGCATCTCCTGCACAATGTTTAACTTACCTACTGTAGCCCCAGGCTACTGGTTCTTGACACTCAGGATTGCAGAGTGATGTTCTAGAAAAATAAATATGGGTGGATTGGGGAGGAATAAAAACATGGGGAAGGACTTGAGGGGTGGATGAGGTAAGAGCAATTTAGATTGCATTTACAATAAAACTTCAGCCTCACAAGCTAGTCCATTTGTTCCAAAAACTATTTTTGTATCCTTCTGTCTTCAGGAGAGGGGTAGATATATATTGCATGTTCATTGCAAAATGAAACTCATCTTATGCCCACAATTCAGGAATGTGAAACAGGCCCTTCACAATCTGACCAACATAGTATTTGAATTATTAGCCTATTTTCAAAGCCAAGTGAAGTGTTTTCTTATTTTCCTCAATAGTGTCTCCTTGAGCTGGCCAAGGTGTTAGGAAGCTCTTTCCTCATTGGCTAGGTGAAGATTGCTTCTACACCCCCCCCCCCCCCCCCCCCAGCATCCATTAATATAGTTTATTTCTAGAGCTGGTTGTTTACTGTCTGGTCAGAGTATTCAAGATGTGGAGATGTCGGCGTTGGACTGGGGTAAACACAGTAAGAAGTCTCAACACCAGGTTAAAGTCCAGGTTTATTTGGTAGCAAACTCCACTAGCTTTTGGAGCGCTGCTCCTTTGTCAGGTGAGTCTGAAGTCAGCAGCGCTCCGAAAGCTAGTGGCATTTGTTACCAAATAAACCTCTTGGACTTTAACCTGGTGTTGTCAGAGTATTGAAACCAGGGATAAGACCCTCCCCTCTGTCCATCACTTGGGCTGAGATCATCTTTTGTCTCGTACTGGGTACTGTGATTGCCGCCAGACACTTTTGTATAGAGCACCATTCCCCATTGCAATTAATTTTAGGTCACTTCAGCCCTGACAGTTTTTCCAGAGAGAGAAAAGAGTCCATAGAGAAAAAGAGACCCGATGTACCATAGCAAGAAAGTTGAAGCTTTCAAGAAGGGAGTAATTGTTCAAGGAATGTATCCATGTTTCTAACTAGTGAATTAATAGACAATAAATGTATTGAACTTGGCAGGAACTGCCTTGTAAGACTATGCCTTGTTCACAAAGTGAGAGTTGGGTGTGATACTTGGCAAAAGGTTTTCTTAGGCATAATTCCTATCTGTTTTAGTTGACTATAGAATGGGCAGAAGTGAGGAGTAACATTGCTATTAGTGTCCCAGCTTTGGTGGTGGTGGTGGGGGGTGGGAAGCATGCAAACCTGTCATGCCTTGAGTACTGCTGACAAATGAATGTGGATAATTTGACAAGGACATGAGAAAGTGACATTTGAATTATCTTTTGCGTATCAGGATGTCCCAAAGCATTTTACAATCAATGAAGTACTTTTGAAATGTAGTCCCTTTTTGTGATGACAGTAGCACAGCAGCTTGCATGTCAACAGCAAGACTTGAACAGTAATGTGGTAAACATGACTTGCATCGGTGAAATACATGACCCCAGAATTAATTGCTTTGCTGTTCTTTAATGCCATGGGCTCAGGATCATTTTGCATCTAAAGTGTGCAGACAGTCTTGGTTTAACAACTCGTCTGAAAGATGGCACCTCTGACAATGCATACTGTGTCAGCCTGGATTAATTGTTCATGTCTCTGGAATGGGACTCCAATGGGCAACAGCTAACTTTTTGAAATTTAAACCATCTTGACTGGTCATTCCCATGGAATGAACCAGTGAATGGCTATCACTGCCAGTAAACAGAAATATGTGTAACATGTTCTTTCTGCCCACAAGAACTGTGTATTATGTTGCTTCCAGTCCATGCTTGGTGAGCTCAACTGAATCTTATTGTCTGCCACTAATTTTTGTCCAACTGCAGAATCTCATCTAATACTGGACACTCTTGCAAGGACAGGCTCATTGGGTATGGCCTGTACTTTGCCCGTTGCGAACAGCTAAAGGAACATGCAATTAAGTTTGTACTACCAAATGAATATGAAACTGCATCTTTCATTCTTTTGCTTGGAGCAGTAAATCGATATTGTTAAACCGAGAGACTGGTGCAGAGGGCAATATTTTAACACCCCCTTGTTACAAGCAAAACTACACCAGTTGTTCTCTGGAAATGGCAGTCTTGAACACATTGCCTGCTAGCTCAGCACACTCCAACTCTTTGCAAAATACTCTTAAATTTAAATCAAAAGGGAAAGTCACCTCTTGCTCTGCTAATGTCAAGGAAAGGGAGGATATTCAAAGTTGCAACAGCAGTAGACTGCAATAAAAAAAAACTACAGCCAAAGCAAGTGTTTTGCCACTGACACAACACAAATGAAATCGAGCAACTAAATGTCTTTTGAAACTTGGCATTTTTAAAATGATTTTCTTAACTCAAGTTAAAATTGGGCCCAATATTGCAAATTGGCATGCTTCAGGTCAGCAATAGAGGCAAGATTTGGACCTGACAATTAAACTGCATTTAAAGAGTAAAGATCATATTGAAGCAAGTAAACTAACATTGCCCCAACTGTTCAATTTTTACATGTTAAACTAATATTTACAACTGGCAGGATTATTGCTACCTACTTCCCTTTATTCAGTACTAAATGTTATGATCTAAAGTGTGCCTAAATATGGCATACTATCACCAGGAAACCAGACTCAGCTATTCTAATACTATGGAAAGCTGTGCCATGGATCAGCAAAATTTTCCAGTAAATAACTGAGCTATATAAACATAAGCTTTAAATAGTATTTTGAGCAATAGGTGTTAACAAATTAACTAAAATTGCTCTGGTGCTAACATTGGCTAGTAAAGGCACTGTCTAGCAAGCAGCTGAGTTACCTTGACAGGAAAGGTGTCGGATTGAATCCCTAGTGAATAGGAAGTTGGCTGATCTTAACCAGAGTGCAACTTTGGTCCTGGTGGTAACAACACCTTTAACACAGTAAAATGTCCTCAGATGCTTCACAGGAATGTTACCAAACAAAATTTGATGGTAAGCCACATGTGGAGATGTAGGACAAAGAGCTCGGTTTTAAGGATCAGGAAAGGCAGAGACATAGGGAGGGAATTCCAGAGCTTAAGACTCAGCTGAAGGTACAACTATCAATGTGAAGCAATTAAAGTCTGGGATGCCCATAAGGTTAAATTGGATGAGTGCTGAGATTTCAGAAGGTTGTAGGGCTGGAAAATGTTTTGAGATTGGAAGGAGCTGAGGCCATGGGAGGGATTTTAAAATCAAGATGTGCCATGTCAAGAGCTAATGTAGATCAGTGAGGATAGAAGTGATGGGTGAGTTAGACGGCACAAGTTGTGTACTATTTTGGCTGCTTAGATTAAATTTTTGCCTGTCCAGGATTGGATGTCAAATATGCAAAACAACAAATCAAACAGCAGACGTGATGATAGAGATGGTAGTGAGATAGAGCCTGATGTATTCAAAATAGTAGCTTGTAAGCTGGTACCATTGAGTGATTATCAGCATTTTGATTGTCTCTGTGATATTAACAGTTGGCAACCAAAGGAAAATGTAAAAATCAAAACATGTTTAAGAATTTTGCCTAAATCTGCCTTTAATGGTGACCTTGTGCCATAATTGGGTGTGAAACTAGTTCTTTGATACACAGACATAACTAAACTTTTGTGTAAATTTATTTTTGTTTACATTTGCTATTCAAACAATGAAACTTGCTCTCTAACATTGTTGACTTCTCGTTTTGGGTTTAGATTTCCTTACAGTTGGCATATTACCAGGCATTTTCAGTATGCCAACAGAGAAAGTTGGAGTTTTCAGTCTTCCAATTTGCTTGAAAAAGAAGCCAGTTTGGTGGTGCTTTATAAATACCTTTTATTGTGTGGCAGAAATGTACCTCGGCAAATATAAATAGTGAATAATCAATAATTCTCAAAACACTACTTGGCGGAACGAAAGGTGGTCATCATAATGTTCTGTGGTTGCGTTTAGCTCTTTGCAGGATGTAGGAAATGTTTAAGCAGGAATAGATGAGAGTCAGGAGCAAAAGATTAGCACTGCTACCTCATAGTGCCAGGTTGACCTGGGTTCAATTCCAACCTTGGGTCACTGTGCGGAGTCTGCACGTTCTCCCTGTGTCTGGGTGGGTTTCCTCCGGGTGCTCCGGTTTCCTCCCATAGTCCAAAGATGTGCGGGTTAGGTTGATTGGCTATGCTAAAAATTGCCCCTTAGTGTCCTGAGATGCGTAGGTTAGAGGGATTAGTGGGTAAATATGTAGGGATATGGGAGTAGGGCCTGGGTGGGATTGTGGTCGGTGCAGACGCGATGGGCCGAATGGCCTCTTTCTGTACTGTAGGGTTTCTATGATTTCTATGATGTGATATTGTCATAACCTGGTGTCAAAACTCTTACTAGGGTGGATTGGCCATGCTAAATTCTCCCTCAGTGTCCCCAAACTAGAGTGTGGCGACTAGGGGGATTTTCACAATAACTTCATTGCAGTGTTAATGTAAGCCTTGCTTGTGACACTGATAAAATAAACTTTAAAGAGACCTGTAAGCAAGACTCGGGGTAAATATTCATGTTAACCAACAACTACACGAACTTTAAATGCTAAATAGACGATAGGAAGTAAATGCGGGAGAAAGTAAATGTTACCCCTCCCTCTTACTTCCTCAGATGATTTTTTTTTCTCTCTCGTTTCCGATAGCTGAGCTTCAGCCTTCAAACCCGCTCCCGGCCGAAAGGCCGTTTTTTTTCCCTTATAAGGCGACAACGGATGTGGGGTCCAAGGTAGCGTGGGGTGTTGTGGGATACTGGCGGTACTTCCGGTTACGGTGTTGGAGGAGCGGCTCGATCTCAGGTGAGCGGCGGAGGTGGGGGAAGCGCGGGGGTTAAAAAAAAAAGAACGAATTCAACTTCTTTAACGGCAGGAGTGGCACTTGATGTGCATGCAACTCCGCCGTCTTTTCCGACCTGTTATATTGCGGCCGTGTTTTTTTTAAAAGAGTTTTTGTCGCTCTCAGGTGAGGATGAAGGTTTGGGGTAGGGCGGCGGGTGGGTGGTTTGGTTTCCATAGTGATAGGGGAAGGTGTGCCTTTTGGGGGCAGAAATCGTCTCTGTTCTCAGGGGTTTAAATATGTTTGCGAGGGAGTCGCTGTTCACTTGACTTCCTGACTGGGCTGGACGAAGAACCACGAAGGGTTGGGTTTGGTTCGGTTGGGTTTTTTTTTCGTCTTAGCCTTTTTTGGTGATTGAAGGGGTCGAGCTCCTGCTAATTGACAAGGTTACTTTGACCATGTTAGGAATTCGAAGACTGAGACACCCGGGGTGAACTGTTAGTGCAGCGATTAAGTGCATTTTAGAACGTTTCTGGTGTTCTGATGGCAGAAGGGCGGTGTTAACCCTCGAATCTCCACACTGGAGAGCCTGGTAATAAAATAAAACATTCGCTGACCCAACAAACTAAGTAAATGCATGCAATCAATGAATCTCGTGATCAGGAATCCGGAGTTTCTGAAAACTTGAATGCACTCAAAGTTGACATTTGATTTGGAACTTTAAGGCATGAATTTGCTCTGATGTCATCTTGTGGTTATTTTCTTTCCTGTATGACTAAAATCAGTGAGAATAGGATGGGGGAGGGGCTTTCTTTCTGGAATGAATGGGAAGTATAATTTGAAGTTAATCATATGTCTCCAGTGCAGAAGAGGCCATTCGGCTGATTGAGTCTGCACTGACTCTGACAGAATATCCTACCCAGGCCTTCTCCCCACCCTATCTTAACTTTTTCCTCCCCCCCCCCCGTTTCCCAGGGTTAACTCATTTTGCCTATGCATCTTGGGACACTAAGGGGCAATTTAGTATGCCCAATCCACCTAACCTGCACACCTTTGGAGTGTGGGAGGAATCCAGAGGACACAGGAAGAATGTGTGTGGAGTTTGCACAGTTGCCCAAGGCTGGAATTGAACCCAGGTCCTTGGAGCTGTGATGCAACAGTGCTAACCACTGTGCTGCCATCTACTCCATTAAGATTGATTAAATTATGTTGAAAACCTGTGCGCAAACAATGCAATCTGATATGTGGCATGAGTGTTTTATGTTTAGGATGCTGTAATAGTTTAAAACTCTTTACCCATGTTTACCTTGGGCAACATGGTGACACAGTAGTTAGTACTGATGCATCACAGCACCAGGGACTTGGGTTCCATTATGGCCTTGGGTCACTATCTGTGTGGAGTTTGCATGTTCTACTGTGTATGTGTGGTATTCCTCCCACACTCCAAGGATGTGAGGGTTAGGTTGATTGGCCATGTTAAATTGCCCCTTAGTGTCAGGGGTACTAGCAGGATAAATATGTGGGGTTCCGGGAATAGGGCCTGGATAGGATTGTTGTTGTGCAGGACTGATAGGCCAAATGGCCTCTTGCACTGTAGGGATTCTATGAAAGACTTGATTATGCTTCTTTATTTGTCCTAACTTGCTGCAACTGGAAGTTAAATTAAACAATGTAGGAAGAATGTTTTATGGCACACAAATGAGGCACTTGCATGCAACTTTTATTCAGTGAAAATTCGGTAAATCTCATGCCTAATGAGTGGTTTGTAGCTGTTGTAGCGATCTGGTATGTATTTTAACTTTGGACCTTGACACTAGTTACATTGTAGAACAGAGAATACAGGAAGAAATAAATGGGTGTGTAAGAATGTCACTATAATGATCACTGCTGACTTTAATCTCCATGAAGATTGGGCAAATCAGATTGGCAAAGGTAGTCTGGAAAATTAGTTCAAAAGAAGTAAGGCAATCTCTTAAAACAGTATGTTCTAGAGCAGGCTATTCTATACCTGGTAAGCAATGTTAACATAGAATTTCATCTTCAGTTTGGAGTGTGAATCTAAGACTAGTGTTTCACATCTGAATAAAGGTAATTTTAAAAGTAGAGCTAACAAAAGTAACCTTGGAAACTAGTTTAAAAGCTAGGACAGTGGGAATACTTAACTCGCAGCAAATATTTATTGCACTAAGACTCTTTTGAGAAGGATGAATCATCTATGGCTGAATAAGGAAGTTGAGGATTGTACCAAATTGAAAGAAAATCTGCAAAGCTTAGTGGTAGGCCAAAAATTGGTCAGATTTTAAGAACCAGCAAAGAATGGTTTAAAAAGAAGAAAACTAGCTAGTAATATAAAAATAGATATTTTTTTACAACTACTTAAATCAGGAAGGAATAGCTGAAACTACTGTTGGTCCTCGAGCGAGAGAGTCTGGGGAATTGATAATGGAAACAAGGAAATTGCAGAGATGCTAAACAGGTATTTTGTCTGTCTTCACTGCAGAAGGCTTAGAAAACATCCCAAAATTTCTTAAATTAACGGGTGAATGGGAGGCAGGCATTTTTTAAAAATCACCACCATCACCAAGGAGAAGGTGCTGGGAAAACTATTGGACATAAAGGCTGACCAGTCCCCAGGCCCAGATAGTCTTAAAAGAACTGGCTGCCGAGATGCATTGGGTGTAATCTTCTGAAATTTATTAAATACTGGAAAGGTTCCAGTGGATTGGAAAATAGCTGATGTAACACATTTTATACAAAAGAAGAGTGGTGGGGAGAGAGAGAGACAGGAAATACAGACCAGTTAGCCTCTCATCTGTCATTGGGAACCATTATTAAGGATGTTGGAGCAGGTTACTTAGAAAATTGTAATGGGGTCAGCAGAGTCAGCATAGGTTCGTGAAAGGGAAACCATGTTTAACTAGTTTATTGGAGTTTTTAAGGTGGATGAAGGGGCACCTGCAGATGTGGTGTACTTGGATTTCTAAAAGGCATTTGATAAAGTACCACATCACAAGCACATGGTGTAGAGGGGAACATATTTTGTCATGAATAAACGATTGGTTAGCTAACAGGAAGCAGAGAGTAGGGACAAATTGATCTTTTTCAGATTGGCAAACTGTAACTGTAGAAATACCACAGGGGATTAGTACAGGGGTCTCAACCTGCGTCAAGTTTTGGATGAAGGGACCAAATGCATGGTAGCTAAATTTGTCTACCAAGATAGGAAAAGTTGTCAAGAGGAGTCTGCAAAGTGAAAGACAAGTTTAAGTGAAAGGACAAAATTTGGCAGATGGAATATAATGTGGCAAAATGTGAACTCACTTTTTGGCAGGAAAAAACGAGAAAGCAGAATCTTTAAATGGTGAGAGATTGCAGATCTTGGTGGTAGATAGGGACCTGGGTGTCCTGGTACATGAATCACTGCTGGTTGTATGCAGGTACAGTATGCAAGTGATTAGGAAGACAAATTGACTGTTTGCATTTATTGCAAGGGAAATAGAATATCAAAGTAGGGAAGTTCTGCACAGGGCATTAGTGAGATCACATCTGGAATACTGTGTACAGTTTTGGTCTCCATTGCATTAGTGGAACAGTTCAGAGAAAGTTCACTGGATTCCTTCCCAGGGTGAAAGGCTTATCCTGTGTAGAAAGGTTGAACAGGTTTAGTCTATATTCAGTATAGTTTAGAAGAATGGGAGTTGATCTTATTGAAACATATTAGGGGACTCGACGGTTGATACCAGTAGAATTTCTACTTGTTGGGGAGAATAGAACTACAGAACTAAAAGTGCTCCTTTTTAAGACTGGGATGAGGAGACATTTGTTCGCTGAGGGCCATTAATAGGTGGAATCCTACTGCATAGGAAGCAGTGGATTTATTCATGACAGAGTTGGACAGATTTTTGATAGATGAGGACAGAAAGTGGAGTTGAGGCACAATCTGAGTGGTGGTGGATCAGGCTTGAAGGGCTGAATGTTCCTATAACCAAATAGTGAGGTCAGGCCTGAAAACTTAATCCAGAGCTTTAATCTTTGGCTTGCCTGTGAAGGCTAAATTAAATGTATTCTGTTGCATGTCTCGTTTGTCCTATTAGCAGCTGAAGGTGATTTAAATTGGTTCCAGTACACTTCAGTCTTGTGGTTATTGAGTGTTCAATTGCTTGATCTACACTGGATCACCTCAGTTGTAACTTTTGTTCTTGGCTTGTCTAAATACATGCTACCTTGAAGGAGAAAGACCTTGATTCAGGAGAGGTAAAACTGTACGTTTTAGTAATTTATTTCAGCTAAAATAATTCAGTATTGGGAGAGCTGATGAATCAGTTTTACAATCCATGAGGCACAGTTGCTCGTCAAATGGATCAAACAGTTAACTTTTCACAGAAAGCAGAAGGTTTTTGTGAACGGAAGCCACACTGCTTAAGTTCAATGCGTTGGTAATTATACTGTTGAAGTTGGGCATGTGGCAAGCAGAAAATGCCATTTTGTCAAAGTTCTGAATCATAGAAACCCCACAGTGCAGAAAGAGGCCATTTGGCCCATCGAGTCTGCACCGACCACAATCCCACCCAGGCCCTAGCCCCCCATATCCCTACATATTTACCCACTAATCCCTCTAACCTACGCATCTTAGGACACCAAGGGGCAATTTTAGCATGGCCAATCAACCTAACCCGCACATCTTTGGAATGAAGGCCTTTCATATGCCATTTTTAAAAAATGGACGTTTTTCTTAAATTTGATTTGTGGTATGAGATTAGCAATTGTTTCAAGCTGCAATATATTTAGAAAGTGGTTGAATCACAGATCCTTGGTTGAAATGACTTCATTTATTTAACCCGTGAGTTTTTAAAGGTTGTAGAAGTGCTCCTGCACCACAAGAGGAACTACTTGACCTTTTAAAAGCTGACATGGGATAATATTGCAGTTGCACAGACTTTGTTGTTTCAAGAACAATATCTCTAATTAGTCAATCATTATGTTGTTGATTAAATATAATGGTTGGTAACTGGAATGAAACATTTTTTATTTTTTATGGGATGTGGGCATCACTGGCAAGTGACCAGTGTTTGTTTTCCACCCTTAAGTGAAGCAAAAAAGCAACTTGCTGCTTGTACTTGTGGATTTGGCTGTGTGGTTCTTTTAGGTTGCACAACATTGTGCTGTATCTGGGCTATCTGTTGCATTTTGATTGCAACAGGGGAGATATCATGTAATATACTTTAAACAGATCAGTCACAACAGGTAAATTGGGTGGGGCAAGTTTATAACCATGTATACCTAATTCTGAAAATATTTGTAAAACGTCCAATCCTGTTACAGGATTAAGTTTTTAACATTTATTTGCGCTTTTCAAGAATATTGGTAGTTATTTAGATTTGAAATTATCCTGTTCTTGGGATTTTAAAAATATTGCTGGTATTCTCCTTTCATCTGTCCTGAAGGCAGTGACCTAAGCAAAGGTTTAGATGTGAACTGAAGAGGTAATTTTTGAATTGAATGGCTTTGAAATCACTGATTTGATTGAACCAAACATTTCTGTAAGGCAGCTGGACAAGCACGTGTAGGTGTGCATGTTCCCTGACTAGGCACATAGAAACAAGAGTTGGACAGTTAGCCCCTCAGGCTTATTCTGCCATTCCATGAAATCATGGCTGATTGAAGCCCCGGAGATCTTTGCGCCATGTCCCATATCTCGTATCTTTGATTAACAAAGATTAATCTTTGTTTTGAAATAAACAGCAAGTGATGTAATGTGTTAATCGAAAGGAATTCCAAACTTTTACCATGCTGTGTTTTTCCTAGTTGCACTCTTAAAGTGTTTACACCCTGCCCCCTAATCCATGAGTCCTCCCGTAACCGGCAGAAACGGCTTCTCTTTCTCTACTCTTTATCTGCCCTATCTGTTCCCCTAACTACAGACCAGCATGTGAGTCATCCCAAGCTCTTAATTCATTTCTGCCCGCTTCTGAATTATCATTTTCCTCTGATTTTCACCAATAACTTAAAGGCAGGTATACCTGCTAGTTGACAAGAGTAGGCAGAGTTTATACAGTGAATAGCTGATTCATTGCGTTAAGCAAGTCCCAGTTTGATTCTCTGATCTAAACTGAGTTCACCCCTTGGGGGAATGAGTTCATCAATTGGTCTTTATCTCCCTGGGTTAGAAAGTTAGCCAAAATCCATTTTTGATGTCTATGTAACATTCTCCTGCTATGTGATACATTCCACCATTGATGGCCCAAAGCTCTTGAATTCCCTTGCTAAACCTATATGCCGTCCCACTTTCTTCTCCCTTAAGATCCACCTGCTTGAGCTTTTGGGTAACCCTCCAAATACTTTGGCCCCCATCAGTTTTCACCTGGGCTCTGGAATGTCCTGTAGGCAGTTTCTACTTTCTGGGATGAGAAATTTCTACCTTTTTGGCAGGATTTTGATTTGTGGAAGTTTGTCCTTTGAAATTATTTTTCTGACCTCTGCATCTCCCTTTCCATAGTCCTTTTGCTTCGCAAGTACATAATCCAGCATGACCATGTTCTGTTGTTTGATTGGATTTTATCTTGTATTACATATCCTTGCAGCATTGATGCCAAAATACTGAGGTCTGTTTGTATTGGTCCACAGACTTGATGGTAATAGAAGGTAAAGAAAGGGAAAACTAATGTTTCTACCCCCTTGAGGCCTGGAAGCATTTGCTTTTCAAATAGATCATTAAAAATGCTATAATTTTCCATTCATTCATGCTGCAGCAACTTTGCTGGTTTTTGCTATAATGTGTGGATGATTCCTTGTCACAGATTTTTGGACCTTTTTATCTTCACTCTCATACCTGTACATTAAGGACAGTGCAAAAATGGTAATAGTTGCGGCCTCATATTGCTTTCATACAAGCCAAATTGAGCAACAATTCAACATGTTCCTGAAATCTGTCTTTATGTGGTCTTGTTATCAAATCCTTAACTATTACTGACTTAGGATATCACCTTGGTTCTTAGTTTGAATGTATCTTGCTTATAATTGTGATTGATAAGAAAGAACTTGGTTTTGCTGTGGCTTTTTTTGTGCATCAACATGTAGGGAATACAGCTACTTGCAAAAGTGTTTAGCAAAGGCTTACTATGGTCCTACTAGTGATCGTTCATTTTGAATAACTGCGCCATGTGTGGGTGGAGTAGCATAGCATGAGCAATGTCATATTTTAAAATTTGATTACTATTCCAGAGTTTGACTCATTTTTATTGGTCTTTTTTCCCCTCCTAGGTTTGAACAATGGCAAACATGGATGCCCTTGTGCAGAGGCTGGAGAAAGCTGTTTTACGATTGGAGACAATGGAACAATCCGGTAGACATGGAACTGGTTCTGACATTGCAGTATGTGGATCTGAAGGTAATGGCAAATAATTATCGTGACTGGACTTTGCCCTGTTTTGTGGTGGTATTAAATAGTCTGTTTGAGCTATTTTGTCTGTGTTTCCAGATTATGGCTTTGGGATTGAGTAGCACAGCTAAGGCTGGTTCAGTCTGTTGCATAGCTAAGGAGAGACGTTAGTGTCTGTATGGTCAAGTAACTTTAGTAGGCAATTAGAAGCTTATGGTCTATAGAGGAGTAGTGATACCGCCCATGGCTCATATGTTGACTATCTACAGTAGTCACCCTAGAGATATACCACCAGCACTGCCTCCGCAAGATCCTGCAAACCCATTGACAGGATAGGAGCACCAATGTTGACGTTCTTGCTCAGGCAAGCATTGAAGCATTAACCACGTTCAATCCACACTGTGGGTGGCTACATCCACGTGATACTCTTGAAGCAAGTGCTATACTCGGAGCTTCAGCACTGCAGGTGAGTTCCAGAAGGGCAGAGGAAATGCTCCTTAAGGGCAACCTCAAAGCCTCCTTGAAAAAAGTGCAATATCTCCACCCACACCTAGGAATCCTGAGCCCAAAGTGGAGAAAAAGGGAAGGAACTGGATACCTTTAGTTTCATCACCCAAGAGCAAGCTGAAGCCAAGTGTCGACAGGGAAAGTTTGTGGCAACCTGGCACCCCACCCACTCTTCCAGTCAAAGTGTACCCCTCCTGTGCCAGGCTGTAGGTTGTGTACTGGACTCAGTCACCTGAGAACTAATTTTTAGTGTGGAAGCAAGTCCTCCTCGATCCTGAGTGATTGCCCAAGCACAGAAGTTTGGCATATGGTGATAACATTAGTACAGCTACTGCAAAGTATTTTAAGGTAGCATAGATTCTTGATCAGGATAGTAGACATGAATTCCTTGTTCCTGTCTTTAATCTAACCAGGGATGTGGATGCGGTTTGAAAGTACATTTATTCGACACATGTACTTTTTGGTGCTACATATTGGTCTAACTCTAGTGTAGAGATTCTATGAAAGGCAGATTGAGCTTTTTTTTTGAAGAATGCATAATTTATAAAATGAGCAGAGTGTTATTTGATTTATTATTGTCACATATTAGTATACAATGAAAATATTGTTCATTGTACACTATACAGATAAAGTATACCGTGCTTAGGAAAGGAGAGGGTGTAGAATGTAGTGTTAGTCATAGCTACAGTGTAGAGATCAACTTAATAGTGCATTTTTAGAGAGTTTAAAGAGTTAGAATACAGTTTTAGAAGTATAGAACGAGAGTGAAAGATAGAATTAAAGGATATGCTGAGTGCAGCTCGCAAGAAGTCGCCACACTCCAATGCCATCTTGAATTGAAAGTTAGTGTTGGATGAAGATTTGGTTCCTATTTACTGACAGCAAACTCGACATGTATGGTATGGAGGAAGGGCCATGTTCTCTTAAGACTGGATGGGGCAATTAGGATTCAGTGGCTCACTGATTCTATGTTAACTTTGCAGTAATTCAGTGCTTTGAGTAAAAGAATATGGTGCAATAGGTTCCATCTACTCTATGGAGTTTCCTCTGCATTCACTTCTAACTTGAAAACTAATTGTAATTGTTCGTACAAGCTAAACATTTCTGCATATTTATCCACTGAGTTGTTGAATATGATCAAATTAGAAGTTTGCTTTGGTTCCTGTGGAAGCCATTTAATTACCTGTTTAGATTAATGAATCTTTGTAGGCTAATGTGTATTATTTGATCTGAGTAATTTTAAATGTGTGTGTGAGATATATAAAATATAGTGTGTATGTGTGTGTATGTATATATGTATGTGTATGTATGTATGTATGTATGTATGTATGTATGTATGTATGTATGTATGTATGTATGTATGTATGTATGTATGTGTGTGTGTGTGTGTGTGTGTGTGTGTGTGTGTGTGTGTGTGTGTGTGTGTGTGTGTGTGTGTGTGTGTGTGTGTGTGTGTGTGTGTGTGTGTGTGTGTGTGTGTGTGTGTGTGTGTGTGTGTGTGTGTGTGTGTGTGTGTGTGTGTGTGTGTGTGTGTGTGTGTGTGTGTGTGTGTGTGTGTGTGTGTGTGTGTGTGTGTGTGTGTGTGTGTGTGTGTGTGTGTGTGTGTGTGTGTGTGTGTGTGTGTGTGTGTGTGTGTGTGTGTGTGTGTGTGTGTGTGTGTGTGTGTGTGTGTGTGTGTGTGTGTGTGTGTGTGTGTGTGTGTGTGTGTGTGTGTGTGTGTGTGTGTGTGTGTGTGTGTGTGTGTGTGTGTGTGTGTGTGTGTGTGTGTGTGTGTGTGTGTGTGTGTGTGTGTGATTTTGTTTTACACTATACTAGTACATGATCTTAATCTGGGTTTGTGGTCTCATTTGTACAGAGCTTGCTCCTTTTGTAGAGGCATTTGATGAGTTGCTTGGTGGACCATTGGCAACATATGGAAAACTAAGCAAAGAGATTGGTGGCGATATTGGAAAACATGTGAGTAATTCTGTTAAGTGATTTGTCAAATGATAGGCAGCTCAATCATTGGTTCCACAAAGGTTCCTGATGGATTGTTAAGTGTGTATGGAGGGATAGGAGGAGGAGGGAAGTGTCAGTGCATCCTCCCCAAGATCTACTTTTGCCAATAATATCAATTTGCACCTTGTGGAAAAGTAGAATAAACAGTGTGGTTAAACTGTCATGATTAGTTTTTGAAAAATTTGATTCAAAAATTCTTCTCTGCTACCTCTCTTGGCAAATAGTCTGGATTTGAATTCAACCAACACACTAGGAAAGTCTAAGGTTTAAATCCTTGTGATGAGTTAATTTGAATTCTGGTAGAAAGTTTTTTATATTCAGTCATGGGACGTGGGCATTGCTGGCTGCCAGCATTTATTACCCATCCCTACTTACTCTTAAGTTGAGTGGCTTGCTAGGCCATTTCAGAGGGCAGGTAAGAGTCAACCACATTGCTGAGGCCCTGGAGTTGCATGTAGGTCATTTAGTTCCCTAATGACGTTACTGAGCCAGATGGGTTTTTCCGACAAAAGACATTGGTAGATTCTTAATTCCAGACTTTTTATTGAATCAAAATTCCACCATCTGCCGTGGTGGGATTTGAACCCGGGTCCCCAGAACATTAACTGAGTTTCTGGATTAATAGCCGAGTGACAATGCCACTAGGCCATTGCCTCCCCAAGTGACCTAAACAGTCTGGTGTTTTTAAAAAAAAAGAAAAATTTAATGCCCCCTTCTACCCACATGACAAGGATAGAAAAGGAAAATTCCATCTGTAATTGTTGAACTTTACTGTGAAGATGCTTGATCAGCCTGATTTTAATATTTAAGTTTGTACGTAATTGGCTAGTTTCATAAAGATATATACTTGAGCCTCTGGAACTACACCCCAGTGAGGCAGTACCTTCAGGAAAGAAAATAGATGGATGAAAGCCCCCCACCCCCACCACTTGTAGATCCTTGACTATTAATTATTATGCGACCTTGTGATTGTCTCCATTTCAGACAAAAACAACTTGCAATTATATAGTGCCTTTAATGTAATGTCCCTAAGGCACTTCACATAAGCCACAAAAGGAGATACTAGGCCCAATGATAAATCTTGCTCAAAGAGGCAGGTTTTAAGATGGAGAGTTGGATGGAGAGGTGTAAGGAGTGTATTGCAGACTTTAGGGCTTATGCAACTAACGGCACGGAATGAATAAAATTAGGGATAGTCAAGAGGCCAGAATTAAAGGAGTGCAGATTATGGGACTGGAGTAAATTAGAGGTATGGCGGGAGTGAGGCCAGGGAAGGATTCAGAACAAGGATGAAAATTTTAAAATAGAGGTGTTGCTTGACTGGGAGCCCACATAGGCTGCTGAACACAGGGTAATAAAAGTGAACGAAAATTGATGCGAGTTAAAATAAGGGCAGCAGAGTTTTGGATGACCTCAAATTTATGGAGGTGGAATGGGGTGACCAGCCGACAGTACATTGGGACAGTCAAAGCGAGATGTAATGAAGACAGCAGATACGTTTAGACACCCTTGAGTGAGTTGATTGTAAAGGAGGTGGAAATGGGTGGTCTTTGTGCTGAAGTGCGAGGTTAGCAGCTGGTCTTGGAGTCAACTGTGACAAGATTGTGAACAGACATTGAAATTAACAATTCACTAAGCCATTTAAACTGTAAGCTAGCATAATGATCTATTAGTCAGTAAGTGAACTTGCACCAATTTGTTGTGACAAACTTCAAAATAACCTGGACGAGTTGCATAGACTGTACACCGTTCCAAACTAAAATGTCTTTTTCTTCCCCAAAAGTACAGGGACCATTGTGATATTATGTTGCCGCCTTCAGTCTGAGTTTAGATAGACTGTTCTATTTGAGAAAGACCTGGTGTCTTCATCTAGCTCGAGGGAGAAATGCCCATAATCAAAATTGACTGGTTAAAGCAATTTTTAAGATACAAGAATGTGAGCTTTGCAGGAATGCTATTTATTTACTGGATTTGTATCCAAACCAGCTGTAATATTTTGTGTGAGCAAACATGTTTTTAAACTCTCATTCACAGTGGTAGTGATTTTACTAGTGCTTGTGCACCACAGAAATTGTTACATTCCTGGCTGTTGGTGTGCTGAGTGTTTGTTGGTCCCTTCCCTGGACATTGTAAGTGGTTTTGACTATGAGTTACAAATGTTCAGTTTTAGTACTTTTTAAATCTTTTCTCTTCTAATGGTAAATTAATGTTCGGATGATTAATCAATTGGATTGAACTTTTCTAACAAATTGCCAGTGGTGGAAGTATACATTAGCAATACCGGGATGTTCATTGACAAAAAGCGATGTGAATCAAGATCTCCATTTTGCATTCACATTGATAGCAGAAAATTGACTGTTGGGTTCAAACATAGCGATTGCATTTGAGTGTAGATTTCTATAAGTGAGGGCTAACCATCTGTAAATATTTTGTGGTATATTCAGTTATTTTTGCTTTACTGTTTGCTTAGGCTGACATGGTGATTGAAACTGTGAAGATGCAAAGAGCATTCCTGGTGATTGCCTCCAAATGCCAGCAGCCTCCATTGGTAGGTGTTTGATCTGTTGGATGTTGTGTCTGCTTGTGAAAACCTTTCAAATTTAGTAATGTCTCCTGCAATTGTTTTTAGATCCAATGTTTTTTTTTTCATTGCTTTGCATTTGTGTGACTAAAACCAGCCATTACCACCATCTCCTTTTTGTATGGTTAGTTTGAACACAATTTGATACTCTCTGCTTGTAGACATAGACTGGTCAAAGGGGGGAGCTGACTGGTGGTGATTAACCTGAGGATCATCTTACCTTAAGCAAGGGGAAAGGCTGAGAAGACAGGTCTTCATGAATTACCTCAGCTGGTATGGGAACTGAACATGCAGTGTTGGCGTCATTCGCATCACTAACCAGCTGTCCAGCCAACTGAGCTCAACCAGTCCCCGTTTGAGTACCCACACCTTGATTTAAAAATCTTTCTGCAATCGAGGAGGTGAAATTAGAGGATGGGATCAATTCGAATAATGCAGAAGCCTCTGTTAGGTGTAATTCATGATTCAGTGAGAGCACTTTTCTCACTTCTGAGCTAAAAGGTTTTGGTTTAAGCCCCACTCCAGATACTTGAGCATAAAATCTAGTCTGATGCTCCAGTGCAAGTCCTAAAGAAATGTTGCACTGTTGTAGGTACCATCTTGCAGTTGAGACTTTGAACTTCTTTGGTGGACACAAGATCCCATGGCATCATGTTAAAGGAGAACAGGGAAGTCCTTACTAATATTTATCCCTCAACTAACATCACTGAAGTTATCTGGTCATTATCACATTGCTATTTGTGAAATTTAGCTGTACAGTAATTGGCTGCTGTGGTTCCTGAATCGCCAGTGCAACATCAAAAAGTATTTAATTGCCTGTACATCACTTTTATGATGTTGGAAAGGCATGCCATTATTCGTGCAAGCCTTTTATTTCCTGTTATGTATTATTTAGCAGCTGATTCAACGACTGTGGCAGGACACTTTGGCCAAAGATTGTGCATGGAAACTTGAATGCTGATTGCATTTACCATTTCTGTTGAAATTGTTTAAATGAGTGTTTCGCAAATCTATGTTGAAGCTGAAAACCACTTCTGCTTCTGCTATTTGTACATCCATTTTACTTCCTTCTCTGTGGTAGAGCAGGGCCCAGTACATTTTTCATAGAGCCTGAGTTATGCTAAATTGCATCTCTGAAGTGCTTCATCAGTGACTAAGTATCAGTGCAAGGCTTGGTGATAAAGTGGGTTAGAAGTCTGAGCTTTGGATGCTGTGTCGTTGAATAAATTCTAGGTACTGCCAAAAGTAAATGAATCAAGGAATAGAAAAAGAGCAGGAAAATGATATTGAGGTAGAAGGTAGTCATCGAATGCCGGCAGACTTGAGTGACAATATGGCCCACTCAGATCTTATCTTATTTTCACATTCGGAGCTTCCATTTGAATCCAATCAGCAATCTGGTTGCAGAGTTAAATGTGTAGAGTTGAATTTGGTCAGTCTTGGTCTGGTTATTGTATTGCCCAGTGGGGGAAGTTATTGCACTCAACATTGGTTGAGGAGTTGAGCCTTTTAAAGTTGAATCATTCACACTGTTTCGGCAAGTGTGTTTTTGTTTCTGTTTTTGGTCAGTTACATCACTAGTTGGGGGAGTGGAGCACCAACAGGGAGATGAATGCATCACTAGGTACTCGCATGGGATTCTGTAATTGGAAATATTCTCATGTAGTTTATTACAACTGTGATGATCCTGATAAATGAACTGTAACTCTGCAATGTTTGGTTGTTTATCCTCGCCAAGGTTCCCACTGGAGACTAATTGAAGTGTAATACAAGACTAAAAATAGCTGCTAATTATGAGTTGTACTTCCAATCATCTATGGACTGGTTAATCTGAAGTCTCCCTCTGCCAGCACCTTTCATGCCTGATGTGCTTGATTTTAAAAAAAACAAATACTAGATTGCATAAGTGAGTTGTAAAATGCTGATCACCTCAATAGTTGCTAACAATGGATGCTACAAAATACAACAGTCTGTATTTTAGCAGTAAATATTGCAGGTAAACGAGGCACTAGCAACTACATTATGATTTTCAGAAAGGGTAGCAAGTTATGACGACTTGAAACTTGCAAAAATGTTTAATGCTCACAAAACTCTGGTGGTATGACTGTGCTTAAAGTGTTACTTTTGAATGTTTACCCTCTGATGTGTATGATTTTTGTTAAGCTTAATTACTATAGTTTGTTCTGGGTAGATTGATATTTTCCCCTTCAGTTAATAAACACAAAAATCATCAATGGTGACACTTTTCCTGCTGCAAAGGATTAGTGGCAGATAACTGGAAAAGAAAGGGTGCTAAATGTTGCAATCGGTCTACCAAGAACAAAGGCCCAGTGTTTAGCCGTATTTTTTAATATAAACTCTACAAGTGAAATATTGATTCATTTTAGGACCAATTAGAAACTCAATTTAAATTTGTATCTACATTGGATCTGATCCAGTTATTTCTAATTCAACTTTGCATTACAAAGCACAAAGAAAATTACAGCACAGGAGCAGCCCTTCGGCCCTCTAAGCCTGCACCGATCATGCTGCCCGACTTAACTAAAACCCCCTACCCTTCCGGGACCATATTCCTCTATTCCCATCCTATTCATGTATTTGTCAAGACACCCCTTAAAAGTCACTACTGTATCCACTTCCACTACCTCCCCTGGCAACGGGTTCCAGCTATCCACTACACTCTGTACAAAATCTGCCTTGTACATCTCCTTTAAACCTTGCCCCTCGCACCTTAAACCTGTGCCGCCTAGTAATTGACTCTTCCACCCTGGGAAAAAGCTTCTGACTATCCATTCTGTCCATGCCTCTCATAATCTTGTAGACTTCTATCAGGTCTCCCCTCAACCTCCATTGCTCCAGTGAGAACAAACCCAAGTTTCTCCAACCTCTCCTCATAGCTAATGCCTTCCATACCAGGCAACATCCTGGTAAATCTTTTCTGTACCCTTTCCAAAGCCTCCACATCCTCCTGGTAGTGTGGCGACCAGAATTGAACACTATATTCCAAGTGCGGCCTAACTAAAGCTGCAACATAACTTGCCAATTTTTAAACCCAATACGCCGGCCAATGAAGGCAAGCATGCCGTATGCCTTCTTGACTGCTTTCTTGACTACCTTCTCCACCTGCATTGCCACTTTCAGTGACCTGTGTACCTGTACACCCAGATCCCTTTGCCTATCAATACTCCTAAGGGTTCTGCCATTTACTGTATATTTCCTATCTGTATTCAACCTTCCAAAATGCATTACCGCACATTTGTCCGGATTAAACTCCATCTGCCATCTCTCTGCCCAAGTCTCCAACTGATCTATATCCTGCTGTATTCTCTGATCCTCATTGCTATCCTCAAATCCACCAATCTTTAAGCAAAGGTCCCAGCACTGATCCCTGAGGAACACCACTTGTCACAGCTCTCCATTCAGAAACGCACCTTCCACTGCTATCCTCTGTCTTCTTTGACTGAAGTCTTTAAGCTGAAGTTTTTGAAAACAATTGTTTTTCCACTTTTCAAGACATTGATAATCTATAACCTTGCATTTGTAACAGAATAAATGCAGATAAGAAGGCTGTTCCCATTTAAAGTATATGCACAATAAATTTTGTTTAGGTGATGAAATATATTTTGCAGTTTTCACCAGTAAGCATATGCCAGAAATATCACAAAAGACATACAGGGTAAAACTGTGTCCTTTAAACTAATTTAACATTTGCCTCAAACACTCTGCTTCACCTTTGCAAATTTTAACTTTACCTCCTTTTGTGAGAATACTATGTAATGATGAGCAGACTTGTCTATTTTCAATTTGCTTCTTGTGAACCATTTTTGGGTACCTCATGGCCATTTCACTTTGGATTCCTTTGGCCAGTTGATGGTTTCAGAAGATCTTTCAAAGACTAACTTTACTTTCATCAGAGTGACAAGACTCACTTTTTAGATTTGTGACTATTTGTGCTTCCTCTACATTCCAGCATTCTTATTCACAAAAAATGAATGCCACTTCTTGATCAAATTTCATCTGTTCTTGGTCTAGGTACTTTTTAAAGTTAGAAATTAGCAGTCAAATAAAGATTTTGACTACTTTTCCAAGATTTGGTATTTGTTCACATGTGAATTTACCAGAAGTTTTCATTGCTAGCTAATAGATTTGAGTGCGAATGTTTTGTCAGCTTTGTATCTGGTAGTGCTCTTGTCTGAATCGGGAGATCATGGGTTCAAGTTCTACTGTGGAGGCATATTGTGGGCTAACTGCTTAGTGTAGTAGTTAGGAAATGCTATTGTTTTTGGAGGTGTTGGTTTTCAGCTAGACAAACTGAACAGAAATGTCATGTATAAAAGCGATCAAAAGTTTTCTCTCTTTTGGGCTAGTCCTCAACATATAATTTAGTAAAAATAACTAGCAATAATAGCGGCATTCTTTTTCCAAGAACCCACTATCCCTTTGGTTCCCTCTATTTGCATACTGTTGCATTTATTCTGACTGGGACAGCAATAAAGGACCAAAATATGGCATAATGACATAACAGGCCTTTCATCTTTTTCATTAAATACAAAAGTAAACTAATAAAATATAGCAACTGGAGAATAAAAATGCAAATAATTGGTCAAAATATATTTGTCTGTCATTTTATCTGCTGTTGATTTGCTTAAGCTCAATGTTTTGAATGAAGTAATTTGCTGTTTTTCAGACTGTGGATTTAACTTGTTATTTCTTTTGCTATGTGGTTAGTTTTCTGCAGAGATGGCCATTTTATTTATTTTTGCAGAATGAATTGACCCAGCTACTTCAGCCTCTCTCCAATAAAATTGTGCAGATCCAAGAGTTCAGAGAGAAAAATCGTGCAAGCAAACAATTCAATCATCTATCTGCAATTAGTGAGAGCGTTCCTGGCCTGGGATGGTTGGCAATTGTATGTATTCTACTTGTTCAATTTAAGCGTGCAATTTTGCGCAGTAATGTTAATAAGAGAGCCATGACCTAATTTGGTATGGCATGCATCTTTTATGCTTTTTAATATGCTTTTGATAAGGGACGTCCTCAGTTTTCATATGTGGGCTTTTTGATTGCAACTTTACCTAGAGATTTACTTTAATCTTCAAAGTGAATACATATTTCAAATTGTTTTTATAAATTATATTCCCATATTTAGCCCTCCATATTAAGAGATGCAAAATGATACTTTCTGAATTAGATTGGCTCTCATAAAATCACTTGTTTGTTAAGCAAACTGGAAGAGAATGCCCAGCTTGAAGGAGAGGAACAGCAATGAGCAAAATGAAAGCAAACTGCGATTGTTCGCACAGTCACTGCCAATTATAGCAGGCCTGTTGGTGATGTCGTCTGTATACCAACAGGCATTAAAACTAAAATAGGTTTTAGCAATAAAACATCATTTTAGATGAATATAGCCAATTGATTTTTGTGGTCACCTTATCTGGATATCCAGCTTTTTTTTGCATGGAGTGATAAATATTTGTCATGTATATTTTACAAAAGGCTTTCCATAGGATGCGTGAAGTCTCCATTTTGAAATTGCCTCTTATAGTTGTTAGCAATATCCGAATTAATATCGATGCAAACAATCTCATCCAGTGTGTAAGCAGCTGATTGCTTGATGATCTGACTTTGCCAGAAATCAGCAAAACCTTTTAAATAGAAGGGATTAGCAAGGTGCGAAAAACTTGAACTGCCTGAAATAGGCTGACGGGCTTCATACATTATAAGTATTGTCTTTGTAATCGAGTGCTATGTAAATGGGAAGCAATTAGCGCCACTCCATAGATGGTTGCCAATGATGAGCATAGATGGTGTAAGTGGTGGAAATTGTACATATGAATACTTTTCTCGTTGAAGTCATAAGAATGGCATCTATGATTTCTGTACATAACATTGCAAAATTGTGAAAAGAGCAGCAAGACTTTACATGAGAACTAATAGCTTTTTCCTTCTAGGCTCCCAAACCTGGTCCTTACGTTAAGGAGATGACTGATGCTGCTACGTTTTACACCAATAGGGTTCTGAAGGAGTACAAAGACACGTATGACTGCCACTTACTATAATTTCCCTTAACTCCTAAAAATGTTTATTTTCATAGGTTTGATTATCTGTGTGTAATTTTCCAGACTAGCATAATGGCAACTTCTTTATCATTTTCAAGCATATCCCTCATAATTTAAACCAAAATCCTCATCTTTGAAACTGGGTATCAACATGATCAATAGTACAAAAAGACCGACTACAATTCAGCGACACAGTAGCACAGTGGTTAGCACTGCTGCTTCACAGCTCCAGGGACCTGGGTTCGAATCCCGGCTCAGATCGCTGTCTGTGTGGAATTTGCACATTCTCCCTGTGTCTGCGTGGGTTTCCTCCGGGTGCTCCGGTTTCCTCCCACAGTCCAAAGATGTGCGGGCTAGGTTGGTTGGCCATTCTAAATTGCCCCTTAGTGTCCCGGGATGCATAGGTTAGAGGGGTTAGTGGGTAAATATGTAGGGATATGTGGATAGGGCCTGGGTGGGATTGTGGTCGGTGCAGACTCGATGGGCCAAATGGCCTCTTTCTGCACTGTAGGATTCTATGATTCAAGTGTTTTTAATATATAGTGATGCTTCCTGTATCCATGTTCATCAATTCAGATAATCCTGTAATGATTTTGTAACACCCAAGTCATAAAAGCATCTTGTTTTTCTTCTGCCCATTTCTCTCCACCTTCAGGTCACATCCAATGCAGCTCTGATCAGGTTAACAGCAAGCAGATGCTGATCCACAGATTAATCTCTCAAAAATATTTGGAATCTGTAATGCTACAAAATGTAATGCCAGGATAGTGAAATAAATTGAAATCCATCATTTAAAGATGATCCTGAACTCCAAAAAGCAGCTAATTTTCTTTTGCAGTTAACTTTCCATGAAGATTTCACTCAATTCTTCATTGTAGACAAGGATATACTTTAATCTAATTTAATATACTTTAAAATTCCTGAATACGAGTCATACATACAGATTCTGTCCTTCGTGGTATCCCACATTTGCAAAGATTCTGAGGGGGCTTGATGTGGTAGCTGCTGAGAGGATGTTTTCTCCTGTGAGGAAATCTAGAACTAGGGGGCAGAATTTCAAAATAAGGGGTCTCCCATTTAAGGCAGAGATGAGAAGGAATTTCTTCTGGGGCTGGTGTTTGGAGTTCTCCTCCCCAGCAAGTAGGGGAGGCTGGGTCATTAAATATATTCAAGGTTGTAGGCAGATTTTTAATTGACAAGAGAGTTGGGGGTGGGGGAAGGATTTGAGGCCCAATCACATCAACCATAATCTTATTGAAAGGCCTACTCCTGTGTTCTAAACAATATTAAATTTCCCCACATTTAGTTACCAGAACCCATTGCTGTGTTTTCAACCACTTGTGCTCTGCACTTGGTTCTGAAAATAAACAGTTTGAAATCAGTCTGGAAGTGGAGGTGGGAGCAATAAGTGGAAGGTTGGAAAAGGGGAGTTTGGGCGAAATTTCTAATTGCCTTGAACAATGATGCAAAATTGCATGTATTGCACTAAGCAACAAAGAAAAGATCCAAAACACAAACAGGTGCTGGACTATCCAATCCTTTATGCTTTTTTTCTACTTGAGAATTTTTAACTCTGTGGCCCTGGCTGTTTTTATTCCTCAACCACAACCACTCCATGTTGAGCCAATATTGGTCTGGTCACATCACTAAATGCAGCTAGAAAGTGGTGGAAATAGCTGCTGCCTCCCAGTCCAGTCCTTGGTGTCCCCCTCCTCTGTCATGAATTCCATCCCAGCTCAAAATTCCTGCTTGCCTCTTATCTCTCCCTCATAATAGATGCGATGTACTGAAATTAGGGTAACAGATTAGATGCAGAAAAGAGAAAACATAGATGGATGGGAAAAGCTTGTTGAAAGATTATATTTTAACGTGTGACTATTCAATTTCAGCGATAAAAGGCATGTGGAGTGGGTTAAGGCCTATATAAACTTCTGGACTGAACTTCAAGCATACATCAAGGCACACCACACCACAGGGCTTTCCTGGAACAAAACAGTAAGTGTCCCAGTTTTCTGTATGGAATGATTTGGTGTTGATCTCTGACTCACTAAAATATTTCACTGTCTCCTGTCATATTGAGCCACATAGACCAGGTTTGCATTGAGTCCACTGCTCAACCAGTGTAAATAAAGGGAATGCTCCAGTTCATCTCAATGTCTAACTTTGCAAGAATCAGTGTTAACACAGTTGTGAGCCAATGATCCCTGTTTGAAATTTCCTGTTTGTGTGGGTATCCAGCCATTGGCTGCCACAGTAGGGTAGCCTGCTAATGTTTGCTATCAAGGATTCAACATGGAAAACAGCAGCTTTATCTCTGATATTCTTCCTCTCCGCTCAGTCCAGTGGTGCTGAGGCATTAATTGCATCCCCTTTACTCCCTACATTAAGATGGTACCTATTGGGAACCAAACCGGGATGTTATGATTGCATATTGTGCTTGTGTCTGTACTCTCAAACATTGGAGTAAAAAGATTACCCTGATTTTTCAAATTGAAGTATTCAAAAATTGCTTTGTGGAAATAGGAGTGTGTGAAACAGATACTCAGACCACCTTTAGGGAATCCATTTACTTGCAAAAATGGCAGCATAAAAATTAGCCAATTGCAATGTATACTGCTAGTCTGGATATGAAGGTTTATAAGCAATTAATATTTTGAATAAAACTTAATTGATGTGGTCTTTTAGACATTCCCATGGAAAGCAAATTGTTTGTTCAAGACATCTCAATGCAAAGTTAATTCCACACACATTTAGAACCAAGGTGCGCAATGAATAACGCAAGTTACCTGAATGATGAAATGGGCTGAGCTTAAAATTTAACTAGCTTGATGATTCAGAGATTGTAGTCCTGGATAGTTTTAATTAACACCCTGCTTATGCAATAAGGCTCCACACTATGAGGAGGAGGGTGATGAGGTAGGACAAGAGAATGGGGAGAACGGAGTGTCTAAAGCATGATCGGGGAGGTTTTTAATGTGGGCAAGGATTGAAGTGGCGAGGAGGGGATATTTAAGTAGAGAATTTAAGACAAGGTAGTAGTGACTGACTTTGACAGATATGAATGGAAATGGTCAGTTGCACTCGAGAACCAAATATTTGTGTTAATTATTACTAAGCTAATCTCAATTGTGTTAAATCATTCTGTGCACATCATGATGTTGAAATAACACTGATCATTTTTCACTTTTAAAACCGCTGGGTTTTAAACTATTCTTTTGAAGTAAGATTGTGTGACACAGAATGCTCCTGATCTTGTTGCACATCTTCACTCAATACTTGATTCCCAGTGCAAGAGTAACATTAATCAGATATCATGACCTCCTCTTCCTGTCTAATTTCCTCTTTTTTACCTTCACTTTGTATCCCCCCAAATAAGGTTTTTAAATTTATTGCTTCCATTATCACTGTACAGCTCTGGCACCGATTTGATGCCGAATGTGTTGCCCTTTATTTCGGCCTATGCTTAATATCTAGGTTGTTATTTTGGAGTTCTGTCCAGAAAGTAAAACCTGTATAGCACCTTAGTGCCTCTGGATTGCACAAGTACTTTACAGCTGTTTACATGGGCAAACGCAGGAGGCTCATTTGTATAAACAAGGTTCCATAAACAAAACAGGATAAATATGTGAAATGGAATAGACACCAATGAGAATGGGTTGGATTTTTTCAGTGACATAATGGACCATTTCTGTGTTGTAAACATGTTGTATGGTTCTATGGAAAGTGGATTATTCATCATGGAGCCATATGTTGTTCAGTTGCGCCCAGTGTGACTGTGGTTTCCATCATTATTGTCAATGGGATGTTAAACGACTACACGGGCTGCAACATAAACTTGCACTGCAATTGCACCACCTAGAGATTTTGCTGCATAGTGCAAAAGCTTTCTTCAACTATCAACCCCTATCGATTGTTTAAAAACACTGTTCACTGCACTTTTTTGCCATGTATCAAAATGTGCACTAAATATAAAGCTTTAAGTTGAGCAGAATCTGCAAAAGTTGAATCTGTTTTCATTAGGACAGAAAATGTTAGGAGACGATCTGAAGGGTATTTAGATTTGAGGAGCCTTGATAAGTCAATAGGAAAGAAACTATTTCAACTTGGTGAGTTGTTACAGAGCATAAATTTAAGATTGAGATTGGTGGGAGTTTTTTGTGTGCAGGGCATTATTAGAATGTTTTTAAATGGTGGAAGCAGACTGTGATGGACTCTAATAGGGATATGAATGAAACAACTGAAGCAAGCCTCTTTGTACAAATAAGTTTCAATGATTCTGACTAGCAAGGAAGGATTTATCTTGAACCGGAAAGATGTGCTTCATTGAAAGAAAAATCATATCCCAATGTCAGCATTATTTAAAATTCTTTATTTTGGAAGTAATCAACTTCTCTCTCTCTCTCCCCTCTGCCCAAGTGGCCTAAGTTGTGAAACTTAATGCATGAGGGTAAAGAAGGGTGAAGCCACAACTTGCCTCAAACCCATATACAATTAGTGAATCTTAGCACATATGTTTGCACTTTGTGAATTTGAGTGGTCTGGAAAAGTAGATTTTTAATTATGTTGGGCTTTTTCTTGTTTTGATCGTGATGGAAGAATTTTCTCGCTGAGTGCAGTGAATTGCTAAAATTGATACCACCTTGTACCACCTAGTGGTGTTGAGAACTTTTTCATGCCTTGAATACTAGCAGTATTCATAGGGATGTACTTAGCATTTTGAAAAGTGATTTCATTCCCCGCCCCCTGATTTTCTTTCAAGGGTCCCAAAGCAACATCATCTCTTTCTGCACCACCACCACCATCGGGAGGAGCTATTCCCCCACCACCACCTCCTGGTCCACCACTTCCATCTTCAGGGGCTTGTCAATCAGACACGACTAGTTCACGAGCAGCTCTATTTGATGACCTTAACAAGGGAGCAGCAATTACAAGTAGTAAGTAATACACTGGATGTTTTTGGTACCTAATTTGACATCATTACCCTTGTATAAATGGACCACAGTATCTATTAAATCTAGATATTTCTGAATTCAAACAATTGGATCATATATTTGGGCAGTATATTTTGCTTCAGAGCTTTGCTTTCCTTTGTGAGAAGCATGATAATTTTGATTTATTGGTGAACTCATATACATTACCTTAGTAAAATGTGGTGTTATCCATTAGGTTTGAGAAGTAAAATGGGCTTAAGCTACTTCATTCAGAAGAGGAGTAATAAGGTAGAAGATTCTGTTGGTCCATTAATGATACAAATTTGAAAATGTTTGTGGTGTTAACATTGTGAGTGTTACTCTTAGAAATTGTAATTCACTTCAGCAAACAGAAATGGAGAATGAGCTAACGTACTTGGACTTCTGTTTGAAATCAGTGCAAACCAAGGGAAAGCACGCCACCAGAGACTCTCCAAAGTTGGCACGAAGATGCTGCATATATAACTAAGGCTGTAAATTAAGAATTGCATACCTATTTGGTAAAGCAGTGCCCAAATTGCAGCCCACTGACCATGTCTGCCTCCTCATGGCCCTGGCTATTTGGCCCATTAATTTGCTGAATATCCTGTAGTCTCAATATTTGGAGAAAGGTGTTTTGGTGCTAGGGCTTATTTAGTAGATATATCTTAAATTAAGATACTGAGATTATCTGCATTATTTAGAGAACTTGCAAATAGATTGCTCTAACGTGGTCTATGCAGACAAAGTTTGAATACTTCTGTTGTAGAGTGCTTTTCCACAAATGGAGTTAAGATGCATACAGCTGGAGATGTGGTGATGTCAAGAAAAATGTGTCTTGGATTAAGCTATTAGCATCTGTTTGTTAATTCAGAACTGAAGCATGTGGCGGACAGCAATAAAACTCACAAGAACCCAACGTTAAGAAACACAAATGCTCCTGTCCACACTGGTCCAAAGCCATTCAAAGCAGCTACATCATCACCAAAGCCTGCAGCCAAGAAAGAGCCACCCATGTTAGAATTGGAAGGGAAGAAATGGAGAGTGGTGAGTGTCAAAGTTAGACTGAATTATAATATTTTCTTGCATAATAGGCTGTATGATTTCAGAGTTTTGGGAAAAGCTCCCTTGATTATCCCATATGTACAGGTACCACCAAATGTGCCATGTATGCAAAATGATCTTTGGTTCAATTTCTGGTATTCATTTGGATAGCTGATTTCAGCTGGAACAGGCCACACTTGGCTTTGGCAGCCCTGAACTCAGTTGGGGAAAAGTCATCGATATTACACCTCAATAGCTGTCCCTGTGATCCCAGTGCCTGTATATCTGTGGATGCATGGTCAGGGGAGTTTGGGAGGGCTGTGAAAGCTTGTATAGATATAGAGGGGCAAGATTTTGTAAGGCAGGATATGAACATAAAACTTGGGGGGGGTGGGGGGGGGGAGAGGAGAGAGACTATTGGCGCAATTGAGCCTGAGGTGACAGTGGCATGAATGAGACAGTTGATTGGTTGATGTCGGAGGCGGTATGTAAATTTTTAAAGTAACCAGAAAACCAACTGAGCTTGAATTTCTGATTAGTTTACTTATAAGTGAGGGCGACACTGGGGTTATTAAGTTCAAATGGGTAAATTAATCAGGGCCCTTTGCCTGGTTATCAAGATTCGTCTGTGGAGAATTTTGTATGATCTGATTCACCTGTGATTCTCTCATGATAATCACTGTCAGACTTTTACTTGAATCATGGATGAATTTCCAGAGGGTACCAGTAAGAAGCTATCTGAAATGGAGGGGAAAAAGAAACACGGTAGTGTTCGTTTTTTAAAAATTGACCGCATTTGTGGATATTTTGGGTGGGGTGGGGAAAGAAGGAATTGGGATCTTGTATGTTCTTTTCAATTTTTCACATTGCCTCATGACTTTTTTCATTTTGGAGGTACCATAATTGAACACTGGTAGATTGACCAGCAATTTAACTCCTGCATAAGTAATTTGAATAACAAGCATGCTTCAATACATGGGAGCACTTTCAAATTAATCCCATGCTACCTTTAGTTATCAGAAAAAAATTACATTGTTCTCTGCTTGTAGGAAAACCAAGAAAACGCCAGTAACCTGGTGATTCAGGACACAGAGTTGAAACAGGTTGCATATGTGTACAAATGTGCACACAGCACACTGAACGTCAAAGGCAAGATCAACTCTATCACCGTTGGTAAGCAGAAATGAACCAAAGTTAAATCTTTAAGATTCATTTAATAATTTTCTATCTTCTATTTGCAAAAGGTTATTCTCAATGTTTTGACTGTTCCAGCTCCAACATCTCTCAATTTCTGGTGGCTTGATATACTCTTATCAGGCAAGCAAATTCATTGACTGAATCATGACTTGTGTCTCTTCAGTTCATTCATACGAACATACAAATTGTGTAGGTCACTCAGCCCCTCGAGCCTGTTCTGCTGACCTGATAGTAACCCAAACCCCACATTCCAGCCTACTGTGACCTTTCACCTTCTTGTTAATCACGAATCTGTCTACCTCTGCCACAAAAATATTTAAGCCTTTGCTCCCACTGCCTTTTGAGAAGAGAATTCCAAAGATTCATGACCCTCGAGAAGAAAGTTCTCCACATCTGTCATGGTTTAGTCAATGACTTTGATTGCTTGATAGAAGTATATCAAGCCATATAGTATATCAAGAAATTCAATGATCTTAGAGCTGTAACAGTCTGTCTTAAATGAGAAACCCTTTATTTTTGTAAACAATAAATTCTAGATTCTCCCACAAGAAAAAAACATCCACCTTGTCAACCCCTCAGGATCTTGAAGGTTAATCAAATTGCTTTTTACTCTTCTAAACTTGTCCAAGATAACCGGTTGCATTCCTACTGTTTGTCCAGCAAACCTTCTCTGAACTGCTTCTAACACACATACATATTTTCTTAAATAAGGAGACCAAATACTGTGCACAAGGGTGGCACTGTGGTAAGTACTGCTGCCTTACAGCGCCAGGGACCCAGGTTCGATTCCTGGCTTGGGTCACTGTCTGTGCAGAGTCTGCATGTTCTCCCCGTGACTGCGTGGGTTTCCTCTGGATGCTCCAGCTTTTTTCCACAGTCCAAAGATGTGCAGGTTAGGTGCATTGGCCATGGTATATTCTCCCTTGGTGTACCCAAACAGGCATTGGAGTATGGCGACTATGGGATTTTCACTGACTTCATTGCAGTGTTAATGTAAGCATACTTGTGATAAATAAAAACTTAAACACTACACCAATCCTCTGTACAACTGAAGCATAACATCCCTCTGTATTCAATTCCCCTCACAAATGACAAACAATAACATTCTATTGATCTTCCTAATTACTTGCTGTTCCTACCTTTTGTGATTCATGCACCAGGAAACCCAGATCCCTCTGAATCTCAGACCTCTAACTGCCTTTTGTATTTCATGTACCAGGGTACCCAGATCCCTCTAAATCTGGCACTTCTGCAATCTCTCATCATTTAGATAATATTTTTATTCTTCCTGCAAAAATGGAGAATTTTTCACATTTGCCCACACAATGCTTAATTTGCCAGATCTTTGACAATCCACTTAACCCATGTCCTTTTTTTTGCCTCATGTTCTCTTCACAATTTATTTTATCTACCTTTGTCCTCAACAAATTTAGCAACCATACCTTTGACCCCCTTCATCCAAGTCATTTGTATAAACTGTAAAAGATTTGAGGCCTCAGCACTGATCCCGGTGGCACACCAGTAGTTGCGTCTTGCCAACCAGAAAAAGGCCCACTTATGTCAACTATTTCCTGCTAGCTAGCCTTGCCAACTAAACCATGAGCTTTTATTTTCCGCAATAACCTTTGATGTGGCACCTTATCCAATGCTTTCTGACAATCAAGTGCAGTACATCCTGTTCTCCTTTTTCTGCAGCACATGTGACTCCTTGAAAGAATTCCAATAAATTTGTGAAACGTAATTTCCCTTTTACAAAACCATGTTGTTGCCTGATTGTCTTGAGTTTTTCTAAGTGTGCTCTACTGTAGCATCTTTAATAACTTCCAACATTTTACCTCCTGGCCTGTAGTTTCCTGCTTTCTGTCTTCCTTCCCTTTTGCATAAAGGAGTGTTATTTGCTATTTTCCAATCTAATGGAATCTTTTGAAATCCATCCAGACTCAGATTTGTCAGCCCGTAGTCCCAAGAATTTGCTCACTTCCCCAGTGATTGTAGGTTTCCTGAGTTCCTCCCTCCTGTTTCCTGATTTTCAGCTATTTCTGGGATGTTACTTGTGCTCTCTAGTGAGGACCGATGCAGAATACCTGTTCAATTTGTCTGCCTACTTTCCGTTATAAATTCCCCAGACACACTTTCTATAGGACCAACACTGAATTTGTTGAGTCTTATTTAACTATCTATAAAAATTCCTCTTATCCATCTTTATACTACAAGCTAACTTCATCTCATACTCTAATTGTTTCCTTCATTAATCTTGTTGTCATTCTTTGCTGTTCTGTCCAATCTTCTAACTTGTCTGCCTTTGTGATTATATGCTTTATCTTTAAGTTTGATACAGTCTTTAACTTTTTTAGTTAACCATGGATGGTGGGCCTACTCTTAGAAATTTTATTTCTCATTGGAATGCATCTATTAAGTGTATTCCGAAATATCTCTTTAAAAGCCACTGAACCTTTATTGACCTATCACTTAACTTCATTTGTCAGTTCATTTTAGTTAGCTGCACTTTCATGCCCACATAATTGCCCTTATTTAAGTTTTAAAATACTGGTCTTTGCACTCTTCTCTCCCTCAAACTGAATGTAAAATTCAATCCTATTATGATTACTGCAAATGACAACTTACATTTACCTACTTCCATTAGCTTAGTAAAACACTCAGGAGTTTTATCAGATGAGGTTTAATGCCAAGCCACATAATGAGATATTAGGATAGATTACCAAAAGATTGCTCAAAGAGCTAGGATTTAAAGAGTGTCTTCAAGGTGAAGAAAGCGGTAGATGTGCAGAAAGGTTTAGGGCCAAGATAACTAATGCCGTGACAACCAGTGGAGGGGTGAATGAACTTGGGCATGCACAAGAGAAATTGAAGGAGAGGTTGGAGCAGTTTGGATGGGGAGGGGTGAGGCTACAGAGGGATTTGAATAGCAGGGTAAAATGAGTAGTGTATATAGTCCAATTCCCCCTACCTCACTGCATAATGCCAGGTGAGGTAGTATAGCCTGCACTCTGCTTGGTGCCAAAATGTACTGTGCAATGAAGCCAAACTTCTCATCTATGCTATCCTTGCCCACCTGCTTTTTCCTGTCTATGTGAATTAAAGTCCCCCATGATTATCACTGTACCTTTCATGATCTCTCCTTTTCCTGTCCCTCTGTCCCTCTATGTAGTTACAACTAGAGAGCCTGTACACCACTCCCACAAGTGACTACTTCCCTTTATCATTTCTGATCTCAACCCAAGCCACTTCTACATCGTGGTTCCCTGAACTTGGGTCATCCCTATCCTTGTGCTATTACAACCACCTCTCCACCTTTTCCTAACTTCCTGTTCTCCTTGAATGTCGCATGTCCTTAAGTATTTTAGTCCAAGTTTGTCATCCTGCAGCCATGTCTCTGTAGTGGCTATCAGATCGTACTTATTAATTTCTTTATCAGTTCATCTGTTTTGTTTTGAATGTCTATAATTTTGTCCTTTATATTTTTATAACATCTCGCCTTATCTGCTGATTTGCTCTCCATTCCTTCCTATCACGGTCTGTTTATCATTTCCCATATTAGTACCTTTCTCTCTTGCCTTGTCTCTGCTCTTTGGTTTACCACATCTTCCCAAATTTGATCACTTACCCCCACTACTTAGTTTAAAATTCTCTCTACTTCCCTAGTTAAGTGGCTCATTAGGACCTAGCAAGGTTCAAATGTCAACTGTCCCAATGGTACAGATCCCAATTTCCACAGTATTGGTACCAATGCCCCATGAGCTGGAACCCACTTCTCCAACACCAGTCTTTGAGCCATGCGTTCATTTCTGAAATCTTAGTTGTCCCATGCCAATTTGCACATAGGTTCTGCTTAATTCAGTGCCTAGCTCTTCATAAAGACTATGCAGAATCACCACCTTCGTCCTGCCTATGTTGTTTGTACCTGCATGGACCTTAACCACTGGATCTTTATCTTCCTGCTGAAAGTTCCTCTCTAGCCCTGAGCAAATGTCCAGAATCCTGACACCTGGGCAGACAACATAGACATCTGGAGTCTCATTCGTTGTTACAGAGAACGGTGTCAGTGCCCCTTCCTACTATACTGTCCCCTACTACCACTACATTCGTTTGAGCTCTCCACCCCACCCTCCGCAATGCTTCCTGCACCACAATGCCATGGTCAGTCAGCTCATCCACCCTGAAAGAACGTCAGACTTGTTGGACAGCTGCAGAGGCTGACACTTCTGCCCTCTGGGTCCCTTTACCTGCTCCAGCTGTAATCACGCCTCCTGCCCCTGAGCACCTTCCAAATCAGAAGACCCTAGGGGAGTTCAAACAATAGTTTGAGGATAAGGTGTAAACCAGCTGAGGTGAGAAGAAATTTCTCCACTCAGAGTGGTGACTCTGTGGAATTCACTAGCACAGAAAGTAGTGAGGTCAAAGCGTTGTGATTTTTCAGAAGAAATTAGATATACCTTTTGCGGCTCAAGAGATATTGGTGGATGGGTGGGTGGGGGGGGGCATGCAGGAAAGAGAAGAGTGGTGGGCAGGGTCAGGATATCGAATTTGATGATCAGCCATGATCAAAGTGAATGGTGGAGCAGGCTTGAAGGGCCAAATGGCCTACTCCTGCTATTTTCTGTGTTTCTATGTTTCTATCCTTAGAGGTGTGACCTGGTCTCTGATTATTGAGATTTTAAAAAAAGTTTATTTATTAGTGTGACAAGTAGGCTTGCATTAACACTGCAATGAAGTTAGTGTGAAAATCCCCTAGTCGCCACACTCCGGTGCCTGTTCGGATACACTGAGGGAGAATTTAGCATGGGCAATGCACCTAACTAGCACGTCTTACAGATTGTGGGAGGAAGCTGGAGCTCCCGGAGGAAACCATGCAGACACGAGAGAACATGCAGACTCCGCACAGACAGTGGCCCCAGCCAGGAATCCAACCGGGTTCCTGGCGCTGAGAGGCAGCAGTGCTAACCACTACCACTGAGAAATGCAGCGTGTGCAAAAATCCCAACTGGCTATTTTTAACATTGTAAGAATTTGGGGGGAAAAGGTTGCCTCAATTTGCCACCTTTTAGCTATTAATTTTCAAATTTACTCAGATCGAGTGAAAAGCTTGCATATAAATTTTGAAATTTAAAAAAAATATGCTACTGTTTCAAGGCTCAATCCTTGCCACCTGATGAATTAGCTAAATTTAGCCAAATTGCCTATAGGGGTGGTACAGTTGGCCTTAATCTGCAAGGCTTTATTAATTTAATCAATATATAATCAATCATTAGAAAAGAATTAGGTCCTTTGTATCTATTTATTCCTAAACAGATTGTGTAAGCCCCTTGCCAATGGTTTACTAAATGCAAACACTAATGAGATTTCATAGTATTTGTAATGGTTCAGATTTCTATAGTCTGACAGATCTATTACTTTTTCTTTTACAGATAACTGTAAGAAAATGGGTCTAGTTTTTGATGATGTTGTTGGAATTGTGGAGATCATAAATTCCAGGGACGTGAAAGTTCAGGTAATTGAAGCAGGGGAGGAGAAAAATAATGAAGCATTCTGCTCAGAAATAACAGCTTTCAACGCTGGCAAAGAACATTGCAGGAAATGACAGCAAATTTATAGTTATCAGCGACAGGCAGCTTAACTTGTCCTGTTTAAAATATGCAAACACACAGACCCAGAGTTTAAAAATAATTGCATTTATACAGCTCTAGTCACAATCTTGGGATTTCCTTAAGGCACAAGTTTTTAAAGTTCAAGTCCTTGTGTAGTTGCAATGTGGGAAACATGGCGGCCAATTCATGCACAGTAAAGGCCCACAAACAGTCATGTGATAATGACTTTTTTTGTGTGGTATTGATTTATGAGTGAATACCGACCAGGGCATCATGGTTGACTTCTGTTTCCTTCAGAATAATGCCATCGGGACTTCTGTGCCTGCCTGAGGGGGAGATGGGGCCTTGGTTTAAGATCTCAGCTGAAAAATGGCATCTCTGATAGTACGGACCTGGGTGTCAACCTAGATTTCTATGCTCATGTCTCAAGTGGAACTTGAACTCTCAACCACCTTACTGAGGCAAAAGTGCTGCCAGTTATACCACATAGAACATAGAACAGTACAGCACAGAACAGGCCCTTCGGCCCACGATGTTGTGCCGAGCTTTATCTGAAACCAAGATCAAGCTATCCCACTCCCTATCATCCTGGTGTGCTCCATGTGCCTGTCCAATAACCGCTTAAATGTTTCTAAAGTGTCTGACTCCACTATCACTGCAGGCAGTCCATTCCACACCCCAACCACTCTCTGCGTAAAGAACCTACCTCTGATATCCGTCCTGTATCTCCCACCACGAACCCTATAGTTATGCCCCCTTGTAATAGCTCCATCCACCCGAGGAAATAGTCTTTGAACGTTCACTCTATCTATCCCCTTCATCATTTTATACACCTCTATTAAGTCTCCCCTCAGCCTCCTCCGCTCCAGAGAGAACAGCCCTAGCTCCCTCAACCTTTCCTCATATGACCTACCCTCCAAACCAGGCAGCATCCTGGTAAATCTCCTCTGCACTCCTTCCAGCGCTTCCACATCCTTCCTATAGTGAGGTGACCAGAACTGCACACAATATTCCAAATGTGGTCTCACCAAGGTCCTGTACAGTTGCAGCATAACCCCACGGCTCTTAAACTCCAACCCCCTGTTAATAAAAGCTAACACACTACAGGCCTTCTTCACAGCTCTATCCACTTGAGTGGCAACCTTTAGAGATCTGTGGATATGGACCCCAAGATCTCTCTGTTCCTCCACAGTCTTCAGAACCCTACCTTTGACCCTGTAATCCACATTTAAATTTGTCCTACCAAAATGAATCACCTCACATTTATCAGGGTTAAACTCCATTTGCCATTTTTCAGCCCAGCTTTGCATCCTATCTATGTCTCTTTGCAGCCTACAACAGCCCTCCACCTCATCCACTACTCCACCAATCTTGGTGTCATCAGCAAATTTACTGATCCACCCTTCAGCCCCCTCCTCTAAGTCATTAATAAAAATCACAAAGAGCAGAGGACCAAGCACTGATCCCTGCGGCACACCGCTAGCAACCTGCCTCCAATCCGAAAATTTTCCATCGACCACCACCCTCTGTCTTCGGTCAGACAGCCAGTTGCCTATCCAATCGGCCAACTTTCCCTCTATCCCTCTATCCCACACCTCCTCACTTCCACCACAGCTGACATCTGATAGGAAAATGTAGTTTTGGTTGATTTCAAGTTTACTACAAGCACACTAAATATTGAAATCTGTTATTTCTAATGTAATTTTCATTTTGTCTAATAGCTTGATTTTTTTTTTAGAAAATATCATTAAAAGTAAATGTAAAACTTGAGATTTTTTTGCTTTTATTTTTACCCCTGCCAAGCTTCCAAAAAATGTAGCTGGATTAAGTGTGCCACGTTTTTGAACAATAAAACTCAAAGGAAGCATTGAGGACATGAGGGATAATGGAGAGAATGATAACTCTTTTACACACAATTCACAGAGAATCTTTAAGGAGCTGACTGTCAGATTTACACAACCCATTAATTTAACTTTTAATAGTAAAATAAAGGAATGTGTTAATTGCTGAATCTGAGGGGAAAAATGCCTGTGATTACACAAAGGGGGATTGGGCACAATCGTGGGAAATGGTTATAACCTTTTAACAAACTGTCTTTTCTGACATGTCAGTCTTTATTCTTGGTTTTAACGAAGCTATTGCTGATAACTGATATTGTAGTGCTAATTTGCTCCATACCTAGGAATGGAAGACTGACATTTTCAAAGAATGTTCAGAAATATCTAGATATGATCTAGCTCATAGAATCATAGAAACCCTACAGTGCAGAAAGAGGCCATGTGGCCCATCGAGTCTGCACCAACCACAATCCCACCCAGGCCCTATCCCCATATCCCTACACATTTACCCGCTAATCCCTCTAACCTACGCATCTCAGGACACTAAGGGGCAATTTTAGCATGGCCAATCAACCTAACCCGCACATCTTTGGACTGTGGGAGGAAACCGGAGCACTTGGAGGAAACCCACGCAGACACGAGGAGAATGTGCAAAGTCCACACAGACAGTGACCCAAGCCGGGAATCGAACCCAGGTCCCTGGAGCTGTGAAGCAGCAGTGCTAACCATGCTACTGTGCCGCTCCTTTTAAAAACACTTTTGTGTTGAAAATCGCATCGAGACATGTACATCACATTTGAAGCATACAGCATGTACTTGTGCATCAAAGCAATTGGGTCAACATACAATATGTCCGGATCTGTTTCTGTTAAGAATCCAATGTGAAAATTCGGGTGACGTTGTCTCCTTCAAATTGAAGGGGGCGGGGGGGGAGGTGTACTGTTCCATGTTTCTTTAATTTAGTCTTCCTATGTTATACCACTAATCTTTGTACACACGTTGCATGAATTGACTAATCTGTTCTGATTCGTTTAACATTTTCTAATAAGCAGACACCTCTCCAAGTTATTCATTCAGATGTTTTCTCTCTGCAAATATCCAAAGTGGTTCTTTATTTTTCCCCTTGCAGGTGTTGGGTAAAGTGCCAACTATATCCGTTAATAAGACTGATGGCTGCCATATCTACCTTAGTAAGGATTCCCTCAGTTGTGAGATTGTCAGTGCCAAGTCCTCTGAGATGAATGTCTTGGTTCCAAACAATGATGATTTTGTAAGTACAATCCTGTCACCTGTTTTTGTTCTTGCAATTCTGTAGGGAGGCAGAAAGTGAACCAGTGAACTCCAGTGAGCCACTGAGTATACAACAGTAATCCAATTACTTGTCGTCTTGTTTTTTCTTTCCAGTGCTGTCACATGTACTCCAAACCTGTTTTAGAAATTGCCAATGTAGAAACCTTTTGGATTTCGCACAGATTCTGGCCATAGTGTTGGAAGCTACAGATCCAAGTTTTAATCTGTGTTCTCTTTTGATTTGCCTATACCACCATTTACTGATTCAAACAGGTCTTGACAGTCTGATAGGCTTGCCCACTAAAGGCTAGAGCCATTTTCTAAAAGTTCAAATAGAATTAACCAGGTACGGTTGTCTCCACCACTTCAACCACCAAAATGCCTGATGGCAGGAGATCACATGTCCACAGTTTGATGTAGAACATCACACAGTAGGTTTACTGCTTGGTTAGGGACACAGCAAATTCTGGAGCACCAGTGAATTGAGACATGGTAAGTGGTTCCTATGCTTGCCTCCTAAATGACCAGCCAATTTTGTGCGGGTGGGTGGAAGTGTTGAATAAAAGCATGTGGGAGCTGAAGTAGCCAATGTGACCCTTCAAGTCTGTTCAAAAAGATCATTGCATTTTTAACCTCAATAATGAAACAAAACTTCAAAGTGGGGCATATGTACTTGACCCATAGTGATGAACGACAAACTTATAATATCCAGCAGGAGGGCATTTCCCGGAATGTACTTTGCATGAGAAGTTGGTTAACACACTTGGCCTTAAAAAAGAACATAGGGTTATTGAGTCTGTTGTGAATAAAGCATTCAGCGAGACATCTTGAAAAGATTGCATCATTAAACTATGGTACAAGTGGGCAACAACATGGAGTCTTTGTGGGAGGTTTGTTTAAAAACAAAATACTTAAGTTTTTCAAGCAAATGTCAGATCGTGTCAATAGAAATTCCGTGGGCGTGCTTTTAAATGTCAAGCCTTTTGGTTATTACTCCAAAAACTAGGAAAACGGGGAATATGAGGTGAATTAAAAATTGACTAGAAAGGCTTGGGTAGTTGCTAAAATACTGGTAGGAGACAAATCAAACATAAGGGGATCTGAGAAATTTGGGAAGACATGTAATACAAATTTGAATGAGCAATTGATGGAATATTGGGGTTTCGGTCTGGCCAGGTGGAGGAACAAAGGAAAACTAAACAATGGGATTTTAGTTCTTGACATAAGCATAGCTAAAATCTCCCACAATCTGTTCCCCAACTGTGAGACACCTTGGACCAATGTTTCCTCTAAACTGGGTGTTTGTCCTGCAGCCTGCAACTTTGCATGCAGACCATGAGTCAGCAACTTTCTATCCATGTGTGCATGGTTAGGCAAAAACCTTAGAGCCCACATACTTCAATAGGAAAGCCATGCACAAGAAATAAAAGTTAGAGTATGTAACCTTGAATTGTTGCATGAACAGCAGATGGAAACATTTGTTTTACACATCCTGAGCCTGAATGTCTTGAGCATGGCTGGCTTTTCATGTGTTTGAGCCAAAACTGGATACTGCAAAGGCTTTGTGCATCAGACAAAATTTTGGCAGTAACATTGAAGGTGTGGGCTCCAGAATTTGCTGCATCCCCAGCCAAGCTGTTCCAGCACAGCTACAACCCAGGCATTTACCTGGCAATGTGGAAAATTGCCCAGGTATATCCTGTGTACACAAAGCAGGACAAATGTAACCCACCCAGTTACCATCCCATCAGTCTACTCCATAGTAAAGTGATGGAAGGGGTCTTCAACAGTGCTATCAAGCAGCACTTGCTTCGCAATAAGCTGCACCTCTTCCACAAAAACCTTGGGTTCCACCAGCGTCACTCAGCATCTGACTGCATTACAGCCTTGGTTCAAACATAGACAAAAGAACTGAACTCAAGGTGAATGTGTCTGCTCTTAACATCAAGGTGGCATTTGACTCATCCAGGAGCCCTAATAAAACTGCATCAATGGCGGGGAAACTGTTGTCTGGTTGGAGTCATACTGAGCACAAAGGAAGATGGTTGTAGTTGTTGGAAGTAAATGATCTCAGTTCCAGGTCATCAGCGCAGGAGTTCCTCAGGGCAGTGTTCTAGGTCCAACCTTTTCAGCTGCTTTATCAGTGACTTTCCTTCCATCATAACATCAGAAGTGAGGATGTTTGTTGATGTTCAGCACCATTCCTGACTCCTTAGATTCTGACGCAGTCCATGTCCAAATGCAGCAAGACCTAGACAGTATCTAGGCTTGGGCTGACAGGTGGCGAGTAACATAGTGGTAGGCAATGCCAAGAGAGAATCTAACCATTACCCCTTGACGTTCAGTGGTATTACCATCACTGAATCCCCCACTATCAACATCCTGGAGGTTGCCAATGAACATGAATTGAACTGGATGAGCCATATAAATACTGTGGCTCCAACAACAGGTCTGAGACCAGGAATCCTGCAGTGAGTAACTTCTGACTCCTCAAAGTCTGTCCACCATCTACAAGGCACAAGTCAGGACTGTAATGGAATACTGTCCCCTTGCCTGGATGAGTGCAGTTCAACACCCTCCAGGGCATAGCAGCCTGCTTGATTGGCTCCCCTTCCACTCCCTCCACCACCAACGCACAGTTGCAGCAGTGTGTACAATCTACAAGATGCACTGCAGGAACTCTAGGCTCCTCAGACAGCACCTTTCAAACCCACAACCGCTATCGTCTAGGGGGACAAGGGCAGCAGACACGGGGGAACAATACTACCATCTGGATGCCTTCCTCACCATCCTGACTTGGAAATATATCGCTGTTCCTTCAGTATCACTGGGTAAAAAAAACCTGGGACTCTTAAAGCACTATGGGTCCCTACATCACAGGGACTGCAATGGTTCGAGAAGGCAGCTCAGTGTTACTATCTCAGGGCAATTAGGGATAGATAAACACTGGCCAGCATTGCCCACATCCGATAAATATTTCTTGATGCTGTTACTGGCAATAAAGTAAAGGTCCTCGGATTATAGTTATGAAAATTCATCAAGTTTAAAAAAACATTTATAGCAGTTGTTAACTTGTTTGATTTTCTTTGACAGGTTGAGCATCCCATCCCAGAACAATTCAAGACTGTCTGGAATGGGAAGAAACTGGAGACGACAGTAACAGAAATATCCGGTTAAGTGTATGGCTACTGAGAACGTTTATCTACAGGCATGATATTAATGTCGTCGCTAGTAATGATGAGCCTGATTAATCTGTAGAAGCAACAAGCTAACTTTCTGCACATTCTACTCTTAAACTTGTCCTATCACTCCTCATGAGAGGTAATTAATCTGCTACAGCATATACCTCAGATATACTGGAATTACCCTTTCCAGTATAAAATGGCCTAAAGTAGCTGGATTAGAGCATAATGGCTGGCCTAAGATTCTAGTAATATTCATGAGTCTATGGGAGTAGTACAGAGTTAAGAGATGGAAACAATTGGAGAGAACTCTTGAGTGAGTATAGTGCACCAAAATGCAATTTTATTAAAAACTAATATTGCTGAGCTCTTTGGGTGGGTGAGGTGAGACTTTTTTTTCTTTTTCCTGCCCTTGCTTAAATAAATTATTTCTAAAATTTAAAATGCAGATACTATTCTAACCTTGAAGGTCTGCCATCAGTGCATAAGGTAGTTCTGATATGCAATTGTCTTTTTAGTTTCATTTTACTTACCCTCTTCCTTTTGATTATTTTGGCTTTGGGGACTACTCTGTGGAACAGCCACTGCTTTTAGTTTTAAATTATAGGTGAAACAGCTATTCACTGCACTGCTGGGATTGTTTTAATCCTTGAAACCATGTAGCCTTTTATAGATGAATCAATGTGTATAATTGTAACACATCCATGGTTAAGAACTTCGACTATGAACCAGACCAAAAATTGTGGTTGGAAGGATGAGATCCTGAATTTTAGTTTTAAGGGAGTTAGCTGCTGAATCTTGTGGACCTGGTTTTGAATAATGAAAACTGATTTAAAGTGCATCAGTCTAATTTCCTGCAGAACTTGGATGTAGGCAGTGATAGATTGTTGTGAACTAACTGTCTTTAAAGCATTCCTACCTTCCGAACTCAAATGGGCATTTCTAGTGAAAATGCATCATCCAACATTGTTTCTCACAGTCTTGCTCCATCTTGTACCTTACCAATGTGGCATCATGAATTGTACTGCTGCAGTTTGCTTGGCCTGAATTTTGTTTTGAGCATTACAGTTGAGAGTTGAAGTTGGGACCCTCACATGTTTTGTCCTCCGTTGTGGCTTAAAATAATTTGCTCCCCCTTTTCTCAGGGTCCAGTTCTTGCAGCATCTTTTGAGAATATTGCTCATACAATACATTCCCTGAGTTTTGGTGCCTGCTTTCAGAGAGCGTTCTTTTCCTATAAAGTTCTGTCTAGAAATCATTCCATATATCCCAAATGGTTAAATTCCTTTTGATTCCCCTCTAACGTTAATTTACTTCAGTGTTTCAGTAAATATGGCTATTTTGTAACTGGGTATTAACATTTCAGCACAGGTTGCACTTGAGTACTTTTCTTTTTAAGATTTGTTTCAATTTATAATAAATTCCATCCACAGTGAAAGCATCATTATATCACATTCATTTTATGCTTCAATTTTCATTTATCTACATTTGTTTAAGGTACATTTTTGCTAATTTTAATTTTGAAATTATCAATATTGAATTGTACTAACAAGTGGGGCAATAATTATGGACTAACAAATTATATTATTTCTGAATGGGTCATTGAACTCTGCTGTGATTACAGTGTAATTACATGTCTGAGTCCTGTGTGGTTATTTTGGGAAATACATGCAGTCCTTATAAGTTTGCTAATGGTGGTGGGAATTTATCAGAGGCAGTAAATACACCATGATTTATATATGCTAAAATTGGGTCACAAGGCTGCCATAGCAAAATCTTTCAAATTAACTTCACTATTTCAATCTTCAATTTATAATGTAATTGCCTTGAACTTGAGTTCTCATTTTGTATGAAATGTACAATACAGTAAGCTTTTAACATTTAGTGTGTACTTGGACAATGGTTCTTGGGCTTTTGACCAAGTTACTGCCCCCCCACCCCCATTGTACAAGATATTAATTGTACAAGTATAGTTGATATCAACTACCTATCTTGTGGTGTGATAAGTTAGCTACTGTATTGTATGTTCTAAACTCAATTTCAATATTGATCTGCATAATTTCAGAACTGTAAAAAGAGGGATCAAACTCCAGTTCTTGCTACTTGTGGTTACTATTCTATCTTGTATATGTCAGAAATTAAACTGCAAAATAAAATTTGCCAACTTGCTTATCCAGAGTCTTGTATTTTCTTCAGTTGCTCTTTCAAGGTTGCTGATCAGTGACCACAGCTAAATCAGAGGTAAAACTGGGTGCTATGTTGACTGGTTAACTTTTAACTGAATTGGGTTTTTTAAAAATTCTGTTCAGTTATCAGCAAGTGCTAAGAAGATCTTTTTGAGGAACTACTTTCCATTTTCTCACAAACTTCATGGGCTAGATATAACACTAGATTCAATATTAGAAAGCTTCAGCTGTTCAGAGATGAACAGGACCAACAGCTGAACTTGGGGTGAGTTTCAAGTTGGATTATGGACATAAGAAATAGGAGTAGGCCATCTAGCCCCTCAAGTCTGCTCTGCCATTCAATAAGATCATGGCTGATCTGATAGTGGGTTCAGTTCCACTTACCCGCCTGCTCCCCATAACCCTTAATGGTTAAAAATCTATCTGTGACTTAAACACATTTAACGAGGTAGCCTCTACTGTTTCATTGGGCAGAGAATTTCAAAGATTCACTACCCTCTGGGAGAAGACGTTCCTCCTCAACTCTGTTCTAAATTGACCTGTATTTTGAGGCTATGCCCCCTAGTTCTTGTTTCCATTGTAAGTGGAAATAACCTTGCTGCTTCTACCCTGTCTAGCCCCTTCATTATCTTGTATGTCTCTATAAGATCTCCCCTCAACCTTTAGTACAGGCCCAGTCTACTCAATCTCTCCTCATAAGCTAACCCCCTCATCTCCGGAAGCAACCTGGTGAACCTTCTCTGTACCCCTCCCCTCCAAAGCTAATATATCCTTTAAGGGGACCAGAATTGTACACCGTACTCTAGGTGTGGCCTCACCAGTACCCTGTACAGTTGTAGCATGACCTCCCTGCTTTTATACTCCATCCCTCTCGCGATAAAGGCCAATATTCCATTTGCCTTCTTGATCACCTGCAAATTGAGTTTTTGTGATTTCATGCACAAAGACCCCTAGGTCCCTCTGCACAGAAGCATGTTGTAATTTTTCACCGTTTAAATAATAGTCCATTTTACTATTATTCCTTCCAAAGTGGATAACCTCACACTTACCAACATTATACTCCATCTGCCAGATCCTTGCCCACTCACTTAGCCTACCCAAATCTCTCTGCAGACTCTATGTCCTCCATGCAATTTGCTTTCCCACTCATCTTTGTGTCATCCGCAAACTGTTACCCTACACTAGGTCCCCTCCTCCAAATGATTGAGTGAGTGGAACATGCAGGAAATGTTAACAAAGACTATGATAATACTTGTACAAAACAGATGTTAGGAATTTTTATTAGAAGAGCAAGTACATACATAAATCCTGGAAAAACAAGTCTGGCAGCAGCCTTGGAGAAACAGTAGTCAATATGAGACCTCAGCGCAATCACTTACATTCAGCTTTATTCATATTTGTAAGTGAAATTCCTAAAACTCCAAATTGGCCATTGCAGAACAACTTCTCCCAAATTGATTTGGCAAAACATTAACTTAAACTTAACTCTACCGCCAGTGCCATTCATGGTGAGCGATGCACAATCACAGCCACCAGCAATATTCTGATTGTCATTCTTTAACCTTGATTCGAATGGACAGCTGTAGGGAAGGTGTGTCATGGCACTTGTAATACTTGATGTTTGAAGAGGAAATGGGACTGCCAGAAAATATGCTCATGACTGCTTTTGGGTAATATTGCATTATCATGTGTGCTAGTGGCTGGATAAACTCATTCCAGTTACAGGTAGGTACATATGGGAGAGCTGCTAATGCAGGAGCATTATGTTGGACCTAGTTTTGATTATGAAGAAAAATGTGAACCTCCAGTAATTTCTCTTGTCCAGAAAAAAACTAGCACTTTAGCTGGGAAGAAAAAAAATCTGGATCACATCATTAGGACATATTCAGTATAATAGCTTTAATAATACTTAGCAAAACATTGAAGTTATTAATTACTTGAAATTCAGTGCATTAGAACAGTTGCTAAGTAACTTGATTGTAATAAGGTAACCAAAATTTGCTTTTGCAAAATTGAAGTAATTTTTCTCCTTTTACCTCAACCTCTGCAATACATTAGATAGACAGTTACAACATTGTGATAAGCATATTGAATAATCATTTAATCTTCAGTAAAAGGGTCACTTTAGGTAAGGAACTATGTTCTTGATGAACCATTCCTTTGAAAACTGAAGGTGATCCCCATTCACAGTTAGAAATTCCAGTTTTTTCACTTTATCCATTGCCTTCAATCCCAATCGATCCTGTGAGTAAAACAAATGTTCATCTATTGAGTTTTGTATTAAACCACTTAAATTTGTTTGACTCCTGCCAGGTACAGATACGGGCATAGACTAACTATCACTTGGTACCTTTAGTCATCTGGCTATTAACATTGAGCTGCAACTGACAGGTTCTATTCCATTTGCTCCAGATCCCTCCAGCATAAGTCACCACAATGATGTTGGTGGGAGAATCTCCATTGTAAGCGAAGTTTTCACTGGAATTTGTGTAATCAAAATATTTTTCCAATGGGTAAGAAAATGCAGTCTTCAAAACGGGGCCCTCACTTTTACAAGATTACAGAGTGTGATTTGCAGACATGGCTGAACTATTTCTAATACCATGGTGAAGCTGTTCATTTCAAACTATTGCATTTTGCTTCAATTCCCAAGCTGCCTTGTACACTAATCTCATCAGGATTTGCATCCTCATGACTCATTGGCCAACAAACTATTGCCCTCATTCAACCTTCTTCACTGTTACCGAGCAATAACTAAAGCTTTTCAGCAAATTCTTTGAACACATTAAAATCCATTTGGACAACATCCATTTCCTCAACCTCCTTGCCACAGAATTTTAGTTTCTAGTCTGCATTGTTTCTTTAGGATCCCTATAGCAATGCTTGACATGGAAATTACCAGAGTTGTGGCTACAGCAATCATGAAACAGTTTGATAATTCAGCTTGCCCCCCCGCCCCCCCCAAACTTTTAATGAAGTGTCTTGACACAAGTGACCTGATGAGTAGAAGTTTGCCACCTTCATCTTAGCCACATCTGAACCTCAACTCTGGCTTGAAGAATGCTTTAATGGCCTTGATCTTTGTGATAATTTCTCTTGGCTTTTCTGGTGTTTATCATTAGTTATCTGTTTTCATAGGTGCCAAATGTTTAATTTCACATTTGATTTGTAACCTTTCCAACACCAGTTATTTCATCTTGATGGGTCTTTTTATCTTGTAACTTGCTTTGTGATGGGTCTTTTTTGAAACTTCCAGTCGAATTTCAGTCAGGGATTCAATTAAGTGAGACTATTGGCCTGACACTTGGTCCTCGAGGAAAATGTATTTCTACATTAGAAGAGATAAATCACCACAAGTAACGTAACAAATCTTACCTTTTGATAAAGAACACTCTCTTTCAAGGTATAAGTGTCCTTGGCTTGGCCAGCCTTGTAGAAACCAAACCACTGGAATAGATGAAAAGCAATGCTTTAATGTTGGATTTGTTAAAATGAGACTCTTTATAAAGGCGGCACTATAGGGAGTGCAGTGTGTCTTGGCTTCTTAGACGTTGTAGTTTAAAATTGTTCTATAATTTTAAGAGCAGTGCAATATTGTTCAGAGGTTGCTGTGGATGAAAACTACACATTTGGCTTTTTTTTAAAAAACATTCAACTTGAGATAAATATGTTCTGTGGGTATAAACGGAATGTATGTGCACCCAACTTGCATGCCAGAAAACAGCTAACTGATCATGTATAAGCTTTTTTATTTTTGTCCAATTAAGACTTTGGCATCCTGGATGTTATCAAGTAGGAAGCATCCCAAGCTGGAATGTCAATCATTTGTTTGGAAGTATTGTGGAACTGCCTGACTTGTGCATTTGATTACCAAGCCTACCATAGAGAATTGAATAGGGAAGGATATCGAGAACCTGGAGGATCTGGCCTTGTTGCAGCAAGGATGGATCCCCCATTTGAGAACATCGAACAGTACAGCATAGGAACAGACCTTCAGCCCACGATGTTGTGCTGAACATGACACCAACTTAATCCCTTCTGCCTGCCCTTGGTCCATATTCCTCTGTTCCTTGCATATTCATGTACTTATCTAAAAGCCCCTATCGTATCTGCCTGCACCACCACCCCTGGCAGTGTGTTCCAGACACCTACCACTAAAAAAAAGTTGCCCCTCACATCTCCTTTGAACTTTCCCCTTCTCACCTTAAGTGCATGCTCCCTCATATTAGACATTTCAACTCTGGAAAAAAGCTGACTGTCAACTATGCCTCAATTTTATAGACTTTTATCAGGTCTCCCCTCACCTCCACTGCTCCAGAGAAAACAACCCTACTTTGTCCGGCCTCTCCTTATAACTCATACCCTCCAATCCGGGCAGCATCCTGATAAACCTCTTCTGCATCGTCTCCACATCCTTCCTGTAATGTGGTAACCAGAATTGAATGCAATACTCAAGTGTGGCCTAACCAAAGTTTTATAAAGCTGCAACATGACTCTTTTACTCAATCCCTGACCAATTAAGGCAAGCATGCCATATGCCTTCTTTACTACCCTATCTACTTGAATGGCCACTTACAGGGAGCCATGGACTTGAACCCCAAGATCCCTCTGTGCATCAGGGTCTTGCCATTAAGGGTATACTTACCTTTAACATTTGATCTCCCAAAGCGCAGCATTTCACACATGCCCAGATTAAACTCCATCTGTCATTTCTCCACCCATATCTGCAACTGATCCACATCCCACTGTATCCTTTGACAACCTTCTACACTATCCACAACTGCATCTACCTTTGAGTCACCTGCAAACTTACTACCCCACCCATTTACATTTTCATCCAAGTCATTTACATTGGATAGTCAGATGGTCTTTCCTGGGACAGAAAAGTCAAGTAGTAGGGGACATAGGTTTAAGGTGTGTGGGAAAAGGTTTAGAGGAGATGTGTTAGGCAAGTTTTTTTTTTACACAGGTGGTAGCGAATGTCTGGAACACGCTGCCTGGGGAGGTGGTGGGAGCAGGTACAATAGCGGCATTTAAGGGCCAACTAGACAAATACACGAATAGGATGGAAATGGAAGGATATGGACTCTAAGTGCATACGGTTTTAGTTTAGGCAGGCATCATGATTGGCGCAGGCTTGGAGGGCCAAAAGGCCTGTTCCCGTGCTGTACTTTTCTTTGTTCTTTGTATAACAAACAGCAGAGGTCCCAGTAAGGATCCTGCAGAACACCACTAGTCACAGACCTCCAACCAGAAAAACACCCTTCCACCACTATCTGACTTCTATGAGCAAGCCAACTCTGAATCCAAGGAGCCACATCACCGTGGAGTCCATGCATCTTAATCTTCTGGATGAGCCAACCATGAAGGACCTTGTCAAAAGCCTTACTAAAATCCATATAGACAACATCCTCTGCTCTACCCTCAATCACTTTCGTCACCTCCTCGAAAAAAAATCAGGTTAGTAAGGCACAAAGCCATACGGATTTTTCCTAATTAGGCCATGCTTTTCCAAATGCGCGTAAATCCTAAGAATCCTAAGAATCCTCTCCAATAGCTTCCCAACCACCGATGTGAGACTCACCAGTCTATAATTTCCTGGATTATCCCTTTTTCCTTTCTTGAACAACATTGCCAGTCCTTTGGGACCTCTCCAATGGCTAGCGAGGATACAAAGATCTTTGTCAGGGCCCCTGCAATCTTCTCTTGCCTCTCTCAATAACCTGGGGTAGATTCCATCGGGCCCTGGGGATTTATCCATCTTAATGCTCTTCAAGAATCACAACACCATTTCTTTCTTGATCTCAAAATGCCCTAGCATATTACCATACTCCACACTAATCTCACTATCCTCCATGTCCTTCTCCTTGGTGAATACTGACACGAAGTACTCATTTAGGATCTCACCCACATCCTCTGTCTCCAAGCACAAGAGTTGCAAACAAGGAGTTATGGAAAAGATGGAAACCAATTTTGGGAGAGAGAAAAGGAAGACGGAAGTTGGGAGAAAGGGAAACAACACTTCAGATGACACTATTTTCAAGATTAGCCAGCATGGAAGCCAGTCAAGGATAGTTGTGTAGTGATAAATTTAGTGAGGATGGAGTCAAGGGATTAATAAATGGGTCTCATGTTTTACCAGAGGGCTTGATAGTTGGATGAGAAACAGTGCATAGGAAGCTAAATGAGCAAGAGGAAGGGGAACTGCAGCAGGAGCAGCTGAACAGATGGTCTCAATTTAGTGATAAATAAAATGTTCATGAGCTTCACACCTTATTGAAGAGGTCAGGAGAAAGAATTTCCAGGTGGTTGGTTGTGGAGAGATGGAGGCAGAATACTGCTTGTGTGGACACTGCACAATTGTCCAGGACACACAATTGGTGGGAGGAAGGGTTGCAGTTGGAGAGATACACTGCAATGACTGTGTAGTGGAATCAATTTATAGTTTCCTAACTTGCATAGATAACTCTCTGCAAGGGTTGTAAAAATGTGAAACAGAACAAGAACAATTGAAATTAGTGTTCTGATTAATTTTAGTTCACACCTAGTAATCTAGAGACAATTTATAGCAGCAATAAGTTAGCTAAGTGTCAAGAGTAACCATTCTCACCTCTGAATCAACTGGATCAACCATGGTATCTCTCAAGAACTTCACCATTACAAACTTTTTTAGTTTCATCAGGTTCTCCTTGTAACTTGCATTAATGCCCTGTAACAGAAATAGGGACAGTTACTGCTCGAATCTCATTCAAATCCCAGGCTTAAGTGTCATCTGATGGCTGCTTTGCTTATTTTGAAACTTAGCTGCTACGGTATGACCCAGGCATACCTATGCCATTAAATGAGGAACAGCAAAAATGCTAACCCAAGACACGCGTTAGGGAACTGGAGCTGCAGCTCGATGACCTTCGTCTGGTCAGGGAGAATGAGGAGGTGATAGAGAGGGTAGTGGTCGAAGGGTCTTTTTCCGGCTGGAGGTCTGTGACCAGTGGTGTTCCGCAGGGCTCTGTACTGGGACCTCTGCTATTTGTGATATATATAAATGATTTGGAAGAAGGTGTAACTGGTGTAATCAGCAAGTTTGCGGATGACACAAAGATGGCTGGAATTGCGGATAGCGAAGAGCATTGTCGGGCAATACAGCAGGATATAGATAGGCTGGAAAATTGGGCGGAGAGGTGGCAGATGGAATTTAATCCGGATAAATGCGAAGTGATGCATTTTGGAAGAAATAATGTAGGGAGGAGTTATACAATAAATGGCAGAGTCATCAGGAGTATAGAAACACAGAGGGACCTAGGTGTGCAAGTCCACAAATCCTTGAAGGTGGCAACACAGGTGGAGAAGGTGGTGAAGGCGGCATATGGTATGCTTGCCTTTATAGGACGGGGTATAGAGTATAAAAGCTGGAGTCTGATGATGCAGCTGTATAGAACGCTGGTTAGGCCGCATTTGGAGTACTGCGTCCAGTTCTGGTCGCCGCACTACCAGAAGGACGTGGAGGCATTGGAGAGAGTGCAGAGAAGGTTTACCAGGATGTTGCCTGGTATGGAGGGTCTTAGCTATGAGGAGAGATTGGGTAACTGGGGTTGTTCTCCTTGGAAAGACGGAGAATGAGGGGAGATCTAATAGAGGTATACAAGATTATGAAGGGTATAGATAGGGTGAACAGTGGGAAGCTTTTTCCCAGGTCGGAGGTGACGATCACGAGGGGTCACGGGCTCAAGCTGAGAGGGGCGAAGTATAACTCAGACATCAGAGGGACGTTTTTTACACAGAGGGTGGTGGGGGCCTGGAATGCGCTGCCAAGTAGGGTGGTGGAGGCAGGCACGCTGACATCATTTAAGACTTACCTGGATAGTCACATGAGCAGCCTGGGAATGGAGGGATACAAACGATTGGTCTAGTTGGACCAAGGAGCGGCACAGGCTTGGAGGGCCGAAGGGCCTGTTTCCTGTGCTGTACTGTTCTTTGTTCTTTGTTCTAGGTGGTCACACCGGGGCCACGGGAGGCAGATACGTGGGTCACAGTTAGGAAGGGGAAAGGTCAGGTACTAGAGAGTACCCCAGTGGTTGTGCCCCTTAACAATCAGTACTCCTGTTTGAGTGCTGTTGGGGGGGGGGGGGGACAGCCTGCCTGGGGGAAGCAACAGTGGCCGTGCCTCCGGCGCAGAGTCCGGCCATGTAGCTCAGAAGGGTAGGGAAAGGAGGGGGAAGGCAGTAGTAATAGGGGACTCTATAGTGAGGGGGTCGGACAGGCGATTCTGTGGACGCGGTCAAGAAACTCGGATGGTAGTTTGCCTCCCTGGTGCCAGGATCCAGGATGTTTCTGATCACGTCCAAGATATCCTGAAGTGGGAGGGAGAAGAGCCAGAGGTTGTGGTACATATTGGTACCAATGACATAGGTAGGAAAAGGGAAGAGATCCTGAAAGGAGAATATAGGGAGTTGGGAAGGGAGTTGAGAAGAAGGACCGCAAAGGTAGTGATCTCGGGATTGCTGCCTGTGCCACGCGACAGAGAGAGTAGGAATGGAATGAGGTGGAGGATAAATGCATGGCTGAGGGATTGGAGCAGGGGGCAGGGATTCAGGTTTCTGGATCATTGGGACCTCTTTTGGGGCAGGTGTGACCTGTACAATAAGGACGGGTTGCACTTGAATCATAGGGGAACCAATATCCTGGCGGGGAGGTTTGCTAAGGCTACTGGGGAGAGTTTAAACTAGAATGGTTGGGGGGTGGGAATCAAATTGAAGTGACTGGGAGAGAGGAGGTTAGCTCACAAATAGAGAAAGCTTGTTGACAGTGTGAGGAGGAGGATAGGCAGGTGATAGAGAAGAGGAGCGCTCAGACCGAAGGTTTGAGATGTGTCTATTTTAACGCAAGGAGTGTTGTGAACAAAGTGGATGAGCTTAGAGCGTGGATCACTACTTGAAAATATGATGTGGTGGCCATTACAGAGACTTGGATGACTCAGGGACAGGACTGGTTACTTCAAGTGCCGGGTTTCAGAAGGGACAGGGAGGGATCAGAGATAGTGTCACGGCTGCAGAAACGATGGACACCACGGAGGGATTGTCTACGGAGTCTCTGTGGGTGGAGGTTAGGAACAGGAAGGGGTCAATAACTTTACTGGGTGTTTTCTATAGGCCGCCCAATAGTAACAGGGATGTTGAGGAGCAGATAGGGAAACAGATCCTGGAAAGGTGTAATAATAACAGTTGTTATTCCCAAATATTGATTGGAATCTCCCTAGAGTAAGGGGTGTAGGTGGGGAGGAGTTTGTTAGGTGTGTTCAGGAGGGTTTCTTGACACAGTATGTAGATAAGCCTACAAAGTGGAGAGGCTGTACTTGATTTGGTATTGGGAAATGAACCTAGGCAGGTGTCAGATCTCTCAGTGGGAGAGCATTTTGGAGATAGTGATCATAATTCTATCTCCTTTACAATAGCATTGGAGAGAGAGGATCAGACAAGTTAGAAAAGTGTTTAATTGGAGTAAGGGGAATTATGAGGCTATCAGGCAGGAAATTGGAAAGAGGTTTTCTCAGGGAAATGTATGGAAGAAATGTGGCAAATTTTCAGGGAATATTTGTCTGGAGTTCTGCATAGCAACATTCCAATGAGACAGGGAAGTTATGGTAGGTTACAGGAACCATGGTGTACAAAGGCTGTAATGAATCTAGTCAAGAAGAAAAGAAAAGCTTACAAAAGGTTCAGGGAGCGAGGTAATGTTAGAGATCTTGAAGAGTATACGGCTAATAGGAAGGATCTTAAGGAAATTAGGAGAGCCAGAAGGGGTCATGAGAAGGCCTTGGCAGGCAGGATTAAGGAAAACCCCAAGACATTCTACAAGTATGTGAAGAGCAAGAGGATAAGACGTGAAAGAATAGGACCTATCAAGTGTGACGGTGGGAACGTTTGTATGGAACCGGAAGAAATCATAGAATCCCTACAGTACCATCGAGTCTGCACCGACCACAATCCCACCCAGGCCCTACCCCCATATCCCTACATATTTTACCCACTAACCCCTCTAACCTACGTATCTCAGGACCCTAAGGGGCAATTTTAGCATGGCCAGTCAACCTAACCCGCACATCTTTGGACTGTGGGAGGAAACTGGAGCACCCGGAGGAAACCCACGCAGACACGAGGAGAATGTGCAAACTCCACACAGACAGTGACCCAAGCCGGGAATCGAACCCAGGTCCCTGGAGCTGTGAAGCAGCAATGCTAACCACTGTGCTACCGTGCCGCCCTTAACAGAGGTGCTTAATGAATACTTGACTTCAGTATTCACTATGGAAAAGGATCTTGATGGTTGTAGTGCAGACTTGCAGCAGACTGAAAAGCTTGAGCATGTAGATATTAAGAAAGAGGTTGTGTTGGAGCTTTTGAAAAGCATCAAGTTAGATAAGTCGCCGGGACTGGATGAGATGTACCCCAGGCTACTGTGGGAGGCGAGGGAGGAGATTGCTGAACCTCTGGCATTGATCTTTGCATCATCAATGGAGACGGGAGAGGTTCCGGAGGATTGCGGATGTTGTTCCTTTATTCAAGAAAGGGAGTAGAGATAGCCCTGGAAATTATAGACCAGTAAGAAGTCTCACAACACCAGGTTAAAGTCCAACAGGTTTATTTGGTAGCCCAGTCAGCCTAACCTCAGTGGTTGGTAAGTTGATGGAGAAGATCCTGAGAGGCAGGATTTATGAACATTTGGAGAGGTATAATATTAAGAATAGTCGGCATGGCTTTGTCAAAGGCAGATCATGCCTTACGAGCCTGATTGAATTTTTTGAGGATGTGACTAAACATATTGATGAAGGAAGAGCAGTAGAGGTAGTATATATGGACTTCAGCAAGGCATTTGATAAGGTGCCCCATGCAAGGCTTATTGAGAAAGTGAGGGGGCATGGGATCCATGGGGACATTGCTTTGTGGATCCAGAACTGGCTTGCCCACAGAAGGCAAAGAATGGATATAGATGGGTCATATTCTGCATGGAGGTCAGTCACCAGTGGAGTGCCCCAGGGATCTGTTCTGGGACCCTTACTCTTTGTGATTTTTATAAATGACCTGGATGAGGAAGTGGAGGGATGGGTTGGTAAGTTTGCTGATGACATAAAGGTTGGAGGTGTTGTGGACAGTGTGGAGGGATGTCAGAAGTTGCAGCAAGACATTGATAGGATGCAAGACCGGGCGTAGAAGTGGCAGATGGAGTTCAACCCAGATAAGTGTGAGGTGGTTCATTTTGGCAGGTCAAATAGGATGGCGGAATATAATATTAATGGTAGGACTCTTGGCAGATCAGAAGGATCTTGGGGTCCGAGTTCATAGGATGCTCAAAGCAGCTGTGCAGGTTGAGGCTGTGGTTAAGAAGGCGTATGGTGTACTGGCCTTCATCAATCGAGGAATTGAGTTTAGGAGTTGTGAGATAATGTTGCAGCTATATAAAACCCTCGTCAGACCCCACTTGGAGTACTGTGCTCAGTTCTGGTCGCCTCATTACAGGAAAGATGTGGAAGCCATAGAAAGGGTGCAGAGGAGATTTACAAGGATGTTGCCTGGGTTGGGGGGGCATGCCTTATGAGGATAGGTTGAGTGAGCTCAGCCTTTTCTCCTTGGAGAGACGAAGGATGAGGGGTGACCTGATAGAGGTGTATAAGATGTTGAGAGGTATTGATCGAGTGGATAGTCAGAGGCTTTTTCCCAGGGTTGAAATGGTTGCCACAAGAGGACACAGGTTTAAGGTGCTGGGGAGTAGGTACAGAGGAGATGTCAGGGGTAAGTTTTTCACTCAGAGGGTGGTGGGTGCGTGGAATGGGCTGCCAGCAACGGTGGTGGTGGAGGCGGAGTCGATAGGGTCTTTTAAGAGACTTTTAGATAAGTACATGGAACTTAGTAAGATAGAGGGTTATAGGTAAGCCTAGTAATCGCTAAGGTAGGGACATGTTCGGCACAACTTTGTGGGCTAAAGGGCCTGTATTGTGCTGTAGTTTTTCTATGTTTCTGAGACACAGATATGAATAGTGAAAGACAAAAATAATGCTGATACAGCTAGGTGGATTCCTAATACTGTACTAGCGTTGGAGAAATACAGTTCACAACCATTGACAAGGGTGTGGAGTTAAAGTTTATTTCACTAAGTAACATTAAGTACATACCCTTTCTTGATTAATATCTGCCAAGAAAATACTTTTGTTCCTGTATAGGTCTTCATTCAGGGGATCATGCCAGTACTCTGCCTGTACCAAGCTAACAGGAAAACAATTGAAAGTAAACAGAATTAACTGATATCTTTAAACAATGACTGAAATTAATTTCAAATTCACCATATCCTTTATGGTTATTTTAAACTGGTGAGGGGAAAATCCAGGGAAGGAGACATCATTGTCAGATCCTTTCTCCAATCAACTACATTCGAGTAGGATAAGGAGATTGGAGATGACAAGGTGGGATAGTGTTACATTTACTGAAGTTTGTGGGTAACTGACCTATCAACAGGGTGGAGAGACTGAAGAGATTCAAAATGGGAATGATGGCTGAAATGAGCAGAATTAAGTGCGTATATGTTTAAGGATCTTTGAGAATACCCAAGTGGAAAAAACATGGAAATCCCCTCAATCCATGGAGTCTTACAGCACAGAAAGAAGCCCTTTGGCCCATTGTGTCTACACCGGCCTTTAAGCACCTATCCATTTTAATCCCATTTTCCAGCACTTGTTCTGCAGCCTTTTATGCTTTTCAAGTGTTCACCTAAATGCTTCTTAAATGTTATGAGGGTTCCCGCCTCTATCACCCTTTCGGGCAGCGAGTTCCAAATTCTCATCACCCTCTCTGGATGAAAAAGTTTTTCCTCAAATCCCACCTAAACCTTACATCTATGCCCCCTGGTTATTGACCCCTCTACTGCAACAGAAGAAATTTCTGATCATTTCTGCTCTAAAACAGTGCTCTGGGCTCACTCAAGATGAAATATCCTCTTCACGTCTGCCTTGTCCAGGATCTTATATACTTCCATCAAGTCACACCTAACTCTTCTAAATTCCCGTGGAAATAATCTGGGCCTGTCCAACATTTCCTCTTCAGGCAACCTGCTCATTCATAGAATCATATAGCACAGAAGAGGCCCGTTGGCCCATTGAGTCTGCACCGACACATTCGAAACACCTGAACTCTCGCCTAATCTCATCTGCCAGCATTTAGCCCATAGTCTTGAATATTATGATTTGCCAAGTGCTCATCCAGATACCTTTTAAAGGATGTGAGGCAACCCGCCTCTACCACCCTCCCAGGCAGCGCGTTCCAGACTGTCACCATCCTCTGGGTAAAAAGGTTTTCCCTCACATCCCCCCAAACCCCCTCACCTTGAACCTATAGAAACCCTACAGTGCAGAAGGAGGCCATTCGGCCTATCGAGTCTGCACCGACCACAATCCCACCCAGGCCCTACCCCCACATATTTTACCCGCTAATCTCTCTAACCTACGCATCCCAGGACTCTAAGGGGCAATTTTTTTTTAACCTGGCCAATCAACCTAACCCGCACATCTTTGGACTGTGGGAGGAAACCGGAGCACCCGGAGGAAACCCACGCAGACACGAGGAGAATGTGCAAACTCCACACAGACAGTGACCCGAGCCGGGAATCGAACCCGGAACCCTGGAGCTGTGAAGCAGCAGTGCTAACCACTGTGCTACCGTGCCGCCCATGTCCCCTTGTGACTGACCCTTCAACTAAGGGGAACAGCTGCTCCTTGTCCACACTGTCCATGTCTCTCTTAATCTTGTACACCTCGATCAGGCCACCCCTCAAGTCTTCTCTGCTCCAATAAAACAACCCAAGCTTACGCAACCTCTCTTCATAACTTAAATGTTCCATCCCAGGCAACATCCTGGCGAATCTCCTCTGCACCTCCTTCAGTGCAACCAGAACTGCACACAGTGCTCTAGCTGTGGCCTCACTAAAGTTTTACACAACTCCAACATGACTTCCCTGTTTTTGTAATCTATGCCTCAATTGATAAAGGCATGTTTCCCATATGCCTTTTTCACCACCCTTTTCAGAGATCTGTGGACAAACACGCCAAGGTCCCTTTGTTCCACAGAACTTACCAGTGTCTACCATTCATCGAGTACTTTCTTGTCAAATTACCCCTTCCAAAGTGTATCACCTCACACTTTGGGATAAATTCCATCTGCCACTTTTCTGCCCATTTCACCATTCCATCGAGATCTTCTTGTAGCCCAAGACTTGGATCTTCTTGTAGCCTCACTGTTAACCACCCGTCCAATCTTTGTGTCATCTGCAAATTTACTAATTCTACCCCCACATGGTCATCATTTATATAAATGATGAATAATACGGGGTCCATCACAGATCCCTGTGGTAAACAACATGCAAGACAGGGTTATCATAACAGCTCTTAACGCTGCTGTACTTACTGCTCTTGAATTGGGCTACTATAAGCACCCAAGTTCAGCATTTTTCTTATCCAGTTACAGATGTGGGAACTCACTCCAGGACAGTGGGGTAAACCATACACTCCTAATGGGGGAGGAAGAGAAACAAAATCCAAGCTTAGTCTGAAACGAAGACAAAATGATTTTTCTTTCCACATTTTGAAATCAATCTTGATTGAAGGGAAGTCCTTTGGGGAATATGAAATATTCAGTTAAGATTTGATGTAGTTTATTCAAAGCTCTGATCCCAATATCGGTGTATATATATATTTTTAAATCTCCAATGGTTTGATTTTGAACCCTTAAAACAATGTAAGAATTTCAACCTTTGAAAATTATACATTTGAATAAATGTAAACTTGGATTGAGTACACTGCACCAATAAATATTACCTTGATGTTGGCCTCCAAATGTGATTAGTTTTACCATGGCAGGAGAAGGACATCTTTGTGCCACAGCCCTCCTATAACAAATAGCAAACCAGCAGTGAGAAAATTGTCAAAAAATTGGCAAAACCACCCTTCAACTGCATTTCAAAAAATATATAATTAATTACCTGTAGATCCATTTGGTCATACTTACAGAAATTGACCACCTTGAGAGAAACCCATTGCATTGTATCCATTCTGTAGTTTCTTGTCTTTGGACAATATATTACACACCAGTGCAACTTGGTCATTTACATTCATGAAGAAACTGTTCTCCATGTCCTAAGAAAAGTTTTCAATGTATAGAGATTTTTGTGAGAGACTGCACTCAATTCTAGACAAGTTCTTTATTTTTGAAAAATCAACATTTCTTGTGATATTTAGCATTGAATTTTTGTCTTAACATTTTGGGTCTAATAACTTCATTCCTGGTTTGTCCATAAGAACATGAGATGCAGTAGCAGAAGTAGGCCATCCAGTCTCCTCTGTCATTCAGTGAGATCATGACTGATCTGATACTTAAACCATGTTTTGATTATCGTATGATATTGAACCATAAGGACAGGAGATCAGAGGTTCACTTTCCTGTTTGTACTGTTAGCTATTCTCAGTCAGATTACTATGGCCTTGGTGTTATTAGGCCAGATAATTGTGATTTAATATCACAATCTTTATGAATGCTCTGAGCTCTATCATCTGAGGATCTTACTCCTAATTGCATGATGTACCTTGTATCAGATTTAAAGTAAAAGTTTGATTGTTCTTTATTGACTTTTAAGGGGCGTCTTGACAAATACATGAATAGGATGGGAAGAGAGAGATACGGTCCCCGGAAGGGTAGGGGATTTTAGTTCAGGGGTCGGGCAGCCTGGTCGGTGCAGGCGGAGGGCCTAAGGGCCAGTTCCTGTGCTGTAATTTCTTTTGTTGTTCTTTATTTGTCACAAGTAAGGCTTACATTAACACTGCAATGAAGTTACTGTGAAATTCCCCTAGTCGCCACACTCGGCGCTTGTTCAGGTCAATGCACCTAACCAGCACGTCTTTCAGATTGTAGGAGGAAACCGGAACACTAGAGGAAACCCACACAGAGACGGAGAGAATGTACAAACTCAACACAGACAGCGACCCGAGCCAGGAATCGAACCCGAGTCCCTGGTGCTGTGAGGCAGCGGTGCTGACCAGTGTGTCACCCTATATTTGTGCAAATATGGATGAAAGATGAGGACAGCATTAGACTGTGTTATGTAATACTCTCCACTGTCAAAACTCAGCCCACACAAACTATAGATTCAAACATAAACAACAACCATTGGCTAGAAAGAGATCGCATTAAAATTATTTTGTCTCCATTTTTTTCTTTCTGAAGGTATCTCAATGTATACTCTACTGTACCTAGCTCAAGTACGCATTCATGAAGAACCCAATTTAATCACACTATTCAAAATGGATTGGGAGTGAATCTGTTCTTTAGAAAAGCATTTATCAAATCCAAGCAAAGCTGTAAAGCAGGGCTACTGTTAAGATCGCTGCAGTACCAAATCGTATATATTAAGTAATTCAATAATGTTGCACTGGTGCCAGGAGTGATAGAATTATTTTGTAAAAACAGTGTTCAAAATATTACATCACAATTATGATCCATTTCAGCTCATTATCCTTCATTCAGACGCACCTCAGCAATGGTATTTCCAATTTCCAAGGATAAAACGTAAATTCCTGGGATTTCTTGTTCCACCAGTTTCTTGACAAATCCCATACTGAGAGGATTACAGCAGCTATCACCTAAAATATAAACAATTTGTACAGCAAACAGAACAGCTAATCCAACACATTAAATAGAATTTAACAGAGAAACTGGCCCAAGTGATTTATGTCGGTGGTCACACTTGACATGAGCCTCCTCCGTCCTACTCCATCTCTAAACCCATTTGTGTACTACATGTAATACATGCCTACGTGTACTTTCTGACCTCCCCTTGAAACCATCAGTACCACTTACCTCAATCACTCAATGTGGTAGCAGGTTCCCCATTCTAACCACTCTCTGAGTAATGGAGACTGGGTTTTTTTTGTTTGAGGAAGTTTACCAGTTGGTCAGGGTAGAATCAAATGCCAATTATAAAGGTGCATTTTGAGTTGTCAGTGCATCACATTTGGAAAAAACAAACAGCAAAATGCTGCTCTTACATAGGAACATGGGAATTAGAAGCAGAAGTAGGCAAATTCAGCCTTTCGAGCTTGCTCCGTTATTCAATTAGATCATGGCTGATCTCTCCCTGGTCTCAAATCCACTTCCCCAACAGGTCCCCATAACCCCTTATTTTGTTTGGAATATATCTATCTCCTTGAAACCATTCAATGATTCAGACTCCACCGCGCTATGGGGCAGCGAGTTCCACAAATTCACCACCCTCTGCGAGAAGTAGTTCCACCTCATCTCAGTTTTAAATCTACCGCCTCTCAACCTATACCTGTGACCTCTTGTTCTAGATTGCCCCATAAGAGGAAACATTTGGTCTACATTTATCAATCCCTTTTAAAATATATACTTCATGCTTGCTTTTATGGCAAGAAATACTGCACATACTTTCCAAACTGTAATGCAAATAGTGCGTTCTTTCAATAAATGTTCATAGAATCCCTACGGTGCAAGCGGCCATTTGGCCCATCGAGCCTGCACCAACAACAAACCCCACCCACATCTTAGCCCCGTAACCCCACATACTTACCCCTGACATTAAGGGGCAATTTAGCATGGCTAAGCAACCTAACCTGCACATCTTCAGGCTGTGGGAGGAAACCGGAACACCCAGAGAAACTCGCACACAAGGGGGAGAACGCGCAAAGTCACCCGAGGCCAGAATTGAACCTGGGTCTCTGGCGCAGAGGCAGCAGTGCTAATCACTGTGCAGCCCAAAAAATTGACCAGATTAGATTTTTTTGTTGCCCTGTTTTAAACAAAGATCGCTTTCACTTTTACTGCGTCGCTTCATTATACAGTAATAGGATTTGCCTGACTTGATCCCACGAGGCAGCTTTAACAGAATTCCCTTTATGAAGAGCTTTTAGAAGCAGTTATCTTTTAAACTTCAAAGTAGGTTAAAAAGTGCACTTCTCTTTCGAGCATTTTGAATCAACGATTTACACCAAATGTGGAAAACGTATCCAAAACACAAAACGAGAAATGAAATACACAAACATCTAATTCAAAAACCGATTGCGACCGCGGTCAGTGAACGGGAGAGGCGATAGAAACAGTCACGGTGCTTCCGTGACCGGCTGGTTCCCAGTTAATTGCGTTTATAAATCGACTTAATGTTATTTTGCCGCTGCCTTACCCATGCCGTGCCAAATGACAACCGGTGTTGGCTCCGAGCCATTCCGATTCCATGAGACGGTTTCCCGGACGAAACAGAGAAGCAGCAACACACATCTTACCACCAGCGCAGCCATCTCACTGAGTCATGTGACCCGTGTGCTGTCATGTGATCTTGCAGCTTGTCATTGGTTGAGAATGGACGTTAGTAAGTTGCTGCTTGTGGGAATTAAGTTGATACATTGCTTGGGTTGTGCCGTGAAATACGATATTCAGTTTTATTTATTTAGGAGAGAGGCTATAGTACTGTAAGATTTCATTTCAAATACTGTACAATTGGAGATTTCGCAAATTATTAGTTTTATGCACAGAGACCCTTCAGCCCATCGTGTCTGCGGGGCCAACAAGCACTTAATCCCATTTTCCAGCACTTGGTCCGTTGTCTTGTGTGCTGTGGTGCTGGTGCACATATTAATGCTTCTTCTATCACCCTTTCAGGCAGTGAGTTCTAGATTCCCACCACTTCCTGGGTGAAGAAGTTTTTCCTCAAATCCCCTCTAAATTTCATGCCCCTTACCTTAAATCTGTGCTCCTGGTTATTGATCCCTCCAGTAAGGGGAAAAGTTTATTCCCATTACGTTCCCCATAATTTTGTACACCTCAATCAGGTCCCCTCTCAGCCTTCTCTGCTCTGTGGAAAACCACCCCAGCCTAACCAGTCTCTCTTCTTGGCTGAAACGCTCCAGCCCTGGTAACATCCTCGTGAATCTCCTCTGCACCATTTCCAGTGCAATCATATCCTTCCTATAGTGTGGCAACCAGAAATGCACACAGTACTCTAGCTGTGACCTAACGAGAGTTTTATACCACTCTCATATTTTATGCCTTGGCTAATAAAGTCAAGCAATCCATTTACCTTCTTAAACATTATATCTACTTGTCCTGCTGCCTCCAGGGATCTTTGGACATGCACACCAAGATCCCTCTTGTACTTGCTAGCATTCTGCCATTCATTGTTTTATTCCCTTACATTGTTGGTCCTCTCAACATGCATCACCTCACACTTTAAAAGTTTCATTTCATTTTTCACTTTTCTGCACATCTGACCGGCCCATCTATATCATCCTGTAATCTAAGGTTTTTCCTCTTTGCTACTTACTGATAATATCCCCCCACATTCCTGTTTAGATCATTAATGTACACTGCAAATAGCAAGGGACTCAACACCGATTCCTACAGTACACCACTGGACACAGGCTTCCAGTCACAAAAACAATCTTGGACCATCAACCTCTGCCTCCTGCTACTAAGTCATTTTTGGATCCAATTTGCCAAATTGCCCTGGATCTCTGGGCTGTTACCTTCTTGATCAGTCTCCAATGTGGGACCCTGTCAAAAGCTTTACTGAAGCCCATGTAGACTACCTCAAGTGTACTGCCCTCATCTACACAACTAGTCACTCACTCAAAACTTCAATGAAATTTGTTAGATGTGATCTCCTCGTGACAAAGCCATGTTGACTATCCTTGATTAATCCTAGCCTCTCCAAGTGGAGATTAATTCTGTCCCTCAGATGTTTTCCCAATAATTTCCCTTTCCAAATACAATAGGTCACGTTCATTTCACACATAGTTCAAATGTGGTTTACACAGTTGAGTAGTCATTAATATATTTTCTCAAAGAAGTGCAAATTGTGGAAGTTGTTGCTTTTGAATTTAGTCATCAGCAAATTAGGTTCCTCTTAAAGTTTGCAACTGTACATTTATGTTTTATTTTACATTTAAGTGAATTATTTGGGTTTATCAATGTTTGAGAAGCATACACCAAACACTCTCACAAATTTGTTTGGGAATACCAGCTGTTCTTGTCCCATACGGCCACAGAGCAGCACCATCATGATCCTCAACACCCCAATCATCAGTAACCAGGTAATAAAATCTGTCCTAAAAGCCCCCGTTTAAAAGCCAGTTCAAGAGCTGAAGTGAAATCTGGGAAATTAGTCACTGACTCCCCAAAATTGATCAAAATGAATTGTGATCACAAGACACATGTACACTGTGGTATCAGCCTGTTATGACAGCCATGGGAAAATCATTAATAGATCTATCCATGGGCTTTGTGGAGTACGAGCTGTCTTATAGGAAGCAGCCAGCAGAGGTTCTTAAGCCTGTAACTTTAGCCTGACCAGAGTTGTAGGTCCTGAGGTTAAGACTACCTGACTGTAGACCGTGGGAGCAGACTTTTCCTTTGGTGCACAATAAATGGTGTTGGTGACAGGAAATCGGTGTGTGTCTGAATTACTATGTTGGCAAAGAGGAGAATGACTGTCTCCAAAAGGGAAAATAAAATGATGTCTCGCTTATTTCTATGCTTGCATATTTTCATGTTCCCAGATTCACCTCAATTTAATTCCAATAATCTTTACACACTAACAGTTTATCTTCCATCTATTATTTTGTTATCTACCACATCTCCTTGGAAGTCTATTTTTCTTGACTAAAAAACAGCTAAGCTTATTGTAGTTACTAATGTACTTTACGACCACCTGACCTCTTCTCAATCTTACCAGAACATCCATATGACCCACCATAGGAGATGGCCAAAACTAGACATAGTATTATAGATGAGGTCATTATGATAGGGACATTGCAGTGCTTATTGTTTGTTTGTTCGGGTGATGCATGGTAATGATGTATTTGTATAGATTTAAGATGGGATATTTTGTTTGCCTCCTATCTGGTAAAGTTCTAGAACAGCAGTAGGTACTTTTTGTCTTTCATGGGAGATGGGCATCTCTGGCTGGGCCAACATTTGTTGCTCAACACCATTTGCCCTTGTACTGAAGGGCTTGCAAAGTCATTTGAGGGGCCAGTTTGAGTCAGCCATATTGCTGGGGTTGGGAATCACGTGTAGGCCAGACTTCTTTCTCTAAAAGAAATTAGTGAACGATACGGGTTTTTACAACAATTGATGGTAATTTTGCAGTCACCATTAATGGGAGTAGTTTTCAATTCCATATTTAATTTAAATTCCACCAGTTGCAATGGTGAGATTTGAATTCAAGTCCCAAGCATTAGCCTGGGCCTCTGGATTATTGAATAAGTGCTTCACCAGGGAACTCCATTTTTAGTGCTTCCATTTTGATTACATTCTAATTTTAAATTTATATTATAAAGCAATTGCTAAAGTGCATTAAAAAGTGCATTTCAATTTCATACTGTACTCAGGTAGAGTAGTAGTTGGGCTGCACATGGTGCATGTTATGGCAGGTGATTGGGTCACTGAGCTCTGTGCAATTGAGTAGATGGTGGGAATTTACCAGATGCAGTTCTTTAGCAAAGCTACAGCCTCGCTATGATGATTGAAAATGTCCATCTGCAGCCATGGGTAAAACAAAAATGCATCAAATCTGCTAACTGAAATTGGCTGCCGCACTGAAAGTAGAGCTCCTCAACTTCTAATGAGTCAAGTAAAACCACTGTTTCCTTGGAGATACTTGCTGATATTTAAAATGAATTGAGGACTTTAGGAACTAGTTTCCGTTTTCTCCTAAATTCACAGTATATAGAATAGCTTTGGTTGGTCTTCGAAACCATTAAAGTGGTTTGGGTTTGCCTATAGATCGCATATGTGAAAAGACACATTTAGTTGCTGCATCACAGAAACATACTGGTTGTGTTTTTCCATGTCAGCCGATTAAAATACAGTAGATAAAATCCCAAACTATCATTCTCAAAGGTTCTGAAGGCACTTTTTTCCTTCCATAGATGGCTAGAGTGTCAGCTATACCTTGGATCCACAAAAAGCTTGAAACACGAACCCAAATCCTTTGGAAACCCAGGATTCTATAATGCCAGCCCAAGTAATTATCTTCAGACTTATGGCAAGATAGTGCAATTCCTTAGTAATTCAATGTGCTCACATGGAGTTTTGATATTTCTGACAGAATTCTTACTCTCAGCTGTAGGAAAACATTGATCCTTAACTTTCCATATCTGATGGAAAGATCTGATGGTTGACGAAGGAAGGGCCGTGGATGTTGTCTATATGGACTTTAGTAAAGCGTTTGACAAAGTCCCTCATGGTAGGCTAGTGAAAAAGGTTGGATCTCATGGGATAAAGGGGGAGGTGGCTAGATGGGTGGAGAACTGGCTTGGTCATAGAAGACAGAGGGTGGTAGTGGAAGGGTCTTTTTCCGGCTGGAGGCCTGTGACTAGTGGTGTACCGCAGGGCTCTGTATTGGGACCTCTGCTGTTTGTGATTTATATAAATGATCTGGAAGAAGGAGTAACTGGGGTGATCAGTAAGTTTGCGGACGACACAAAACTGGCAGGACTTGCAGATAGTGAGGAACATTGTCAGAGGCTACAGAAGGATATAGATAGGCTGGAAATTTGGGCAAGGAAATGGCAGATGGAGTTCAATCCTGATAAATGCGAAGTGATGCATTTTGGTGGGAATAATGTAGGGAGGAGCTACACGATAAATGGAAGAACCATAAAGGGTGTAGAGACGCAGAGGGACCTGGGTGTGCAAGTCCACAGATCTTTGAAGGTGACGTCACAGGTGGAGAAGGTGGTGAAGAAGGCATATGGCATGCTTGCCTTTATAGGACGGGGCATAGAGTATAAAAGTTGGGGTCTGATGCTGCAGATGTATAGAACGTTGGTTCGGCCACATTTGGAATACTGCGTCCAGTTCTGGTCGCCACACTACCAGAAGGACGTGGAGGCTTTGGAGAGAGTACAGAGGAGGTTTACCAGGATGTTGCCTGGTATGGAGGGGCTTGGTTATGAGGAGAGATTGGGGAAACTGGGGTTGTTCTCCTTGGAAAGACGGAGGATGAGGGGAGACTTAATAGAGGTGTATAAAATTATGAAAGGCATAGATAGGATGAACGGTGGGAAGCTTTTCCCCGGGTCGGTGGTGACGTTCACGAGGGGACATAGGTTCAAGGTGAAGGGGGGGGAGGTTTAACACAGATATCAGAAGGACATATTTTACACAGGGTCGTGGGGGCCTGGAATGGGGGGGTGGGGGTGAGTTACAAGGTGGTGGAGGCGGACACACTGGGAACGTTTAAGACTTATCTAGACAGCTATATGAACGGAGTGGGAATGGAGGGATACAAAAGAGTGGTCTAGTTGGACTAGGGAGCGGCGCGGGCTAATTGTTCTTTGTTTCTCGTTTCAAGGCTTCATTCTATGATCATCTTGCTGGTGCCAGTACAGAGCGAGACTGCGGATAGTTGGGAACCTGTCTCGGGGGCAGGGAATTCATATGGTGTTCGTGGAAGTGGAAATGAATAGGGTTGGGAAGCATTTTCCGATCAGGGCCAGTGTGATCTCCTGGACTCGTTTCGATCGCCTCAGGGGGTCGGAGAGGAATTTCCCAGATTTTTTTTCCCCATATTGGCCCTGGGGTTTTCACTCTGGGTTTTTGCCTCTCCCTGGACATCACATGGTCTGGAATGGGGGGGTGGGGGTGAGTTACTAGGTTGTGATGAACAAAGCATCGTAGCTGTGAGGGACAGCTCGGTGGATAGGATATTAGTATGTAGATAGGCTGGAAAATTGGGCGGGGATCCTGGATTCAGGATTCAATCCTGGACCGGGGAGCGGCGCGGGCTTGGAGGGCCGAAGGGCCTGTTCCTGTGCTGTATTGTTCTTTGTTCTTTGATGTCAGTGGATCTGGCGGATCATTCCTGCTGTCCCATTCTCCTGCTCAATGAAGGCAAGACCTCAGGGGGCAGGGCAGCTGGTGGCTCAGACATTCTAACAATGATAGCCAGTCTCCCTTCTCCTTAGTACTGCACCTATAGACCTGTGTGGACCAGGAAGTCCTGAGCGTATCCCCATTGTGGAACAAAAAGGACAGCAAAATCCAACATGAAACAGTGGAAATTTTATTCAAAACATTATTCTTCAAATGAGCAGAGATGAGAATGAAAAACTGCAATCTCATCAGAAAGAAACAAATGATTGAATAGGTACATCTTTAAAGTGCATATGCAAAAGACGATTACTTTGTACTGCATTTTAAAACATCAAAAAGTTAGTAACTTTTTGCGATCGAATCGAGGTCATTTCAGAATTTGCAATGCCACACCTTCACTGAGTTTTGGCATCTGTTTTAAGTTTTAAATGGTGCCATGTGCTGGTCAATAAGGTGGATCATGACATCCTAGATGCAAAATTGACACTATTTTCCTGTTGTCATTTTGACATTTGAACAAGTTATAGTGCAAAATTTATGCTCTGAGTGGTGAGTTTAAGAAGTGCAGTGCAATGGCACAGTAGTTAGCACTGATAAGATGCTCTTTCAGGGAGTCAGTGCAGATTCAAATGGCCTCCTTCTGCACTGTATGGATTCTATGGAATTAACCCCGAGATTGCCATGGGATGGACCACTGCAGCAATTGTTGGCCTATTTGAGATTTTGCAATATGTAAATAATAAAAGTAATGTATCTCCTTGGACACTGATGTGTGATTTGGCCAAATGAAAAGAATCATTGTTAAAAGCTAAAAAGTAATGCTAAATGCCCAGCCAAAAAATTCACTCTGCCATCTCAAACTACGAGATCAATACAAGTTGCTTCTTCTCAAATGTTTAAGTGCCATTTCAGCATTACCTTAAATTTCCTTTTCATTAATAAAGTGTTTGAGTCATCATTATACCGGTGTATAATGTCAACTAACATTTAAGGAGTTCCTTCAAACCAGACATGTTTAAAAATGGCGTTCACCTTGCTTATAGAAATGTCTCACACCTGATCCGTGCAAACCTGGAAGAGGCTAATTCTACAAGATTATGCTTAAACATGCCAATGGGGCAAATAGAATTATCCATATATGTGCAAGAGTCAAAATTACTGTTTAGATTCCTAGGGGGTGATTCTCCCGTCCCATTGCACTAATTTTTTATGCGTTCCCACTCTGATAACATCTCCTCCCAGTGCTGGATTTCTAGCGGCGTCAACTCCACGCTCGAAATTGGCGGGGAGGTGCAAAGACCATTTAAATGGTCATTTTAATATAATTTCAATGTAATTAGCAGGCCCGGGCCCACTAGCATCCCCCCCACCTCCGCCAGAGTGGTTCACTCCAGCGGGGATTACAGTAGCTCCCCACTAACGAGGACCTAAATGCCCGACCCCGCTGGAGTGAAAGGGGGGCAATCAGGGTCTCCCAGAGGGTCAGGTAGTAGGGGTGCCCCTGGGCATTGTTAGCTTGGCACTGCCCGTCAGGCACAGGGCAGGGCCTGGTGGATCACTTTGCTACCACTCTACAGACAGGATCGGTAGGGGATGGAGGGAGGCCAGTGATCGAGCTGACCAGCAATCGGGAGGCCGGCAGTGCGGGGCTACTGCGCATCTGCCGATCTCTGCGCTGACAGATCAGCGCGATGCTGCCATGCTCTTCAGCAGGAAAAGGCCCCACCCACTAATCTTTAACAATATAAATGCTAGTGACCTCTGCAGTGCAGAATGTGGGAGATTCTTCTCTGAACTCCCACCGAAAAAAGTGTCAATTATTCCAGTTTTCAGGCGAATTCGACACTTAATGTTTTTTGGGAGAATTCCAGCCCTAATGTACGTAAAATCTAATTTACCTCATTGGTTTTATGCTGCAAATAGGCATGGTTCACCTTTAACAAGTTTTTGCAGAGACTCCTCTAGTCTCAATTTGCTTATATGAGCCTAGAGTATCAGCCAGTTATTCAACTGTTGAAAGGCAACAAGGCTGATTGTTAATGATTGTACTCTAGAAATACTGAAGCTATGCCTGATACACTAACTCATCAGATGAGTAACACCTTTCTGTTCTGTATGATTAATTCCCGAACAAGTCTTTCTACAGTTGCTTTCAAAATCATCATTTTACATCAGCTTTGATGAAAGGTACTAACTACTGCTGAAAAAAGATGTTTGTGAATTGTCTCATAATTTGAATTAAGCAACATAAAGTATGGATTTAGTGCTAAAATTTAAAGGCAATATTAGTGCTCTTAATTGACTTAAGAGTAGATTGCATTGCAGAAAAGCAACGTAAATTTCAGTGCTTCAAAGTTGAAACGACTTCAAACTTTGCTAGTAAGTCAGTTATTACAAAACCTGCAGCAATGTTAGATGAGTTAATGTTGGGATGAAGCAATTAGTTGACAGCTACTGGCTCAGAAAAAGGGTCACTTCAGGTAAGGAACTATGACGTTGATGAACCATTCCTTTGAGAATTCAAGGTGGTCCCCATCCACAGTTAGAAATTCCAATTTGCTCGCTTTGTCCATTGCCTTCAACCCCAATCGATCCTATTAATAAAAGAAATGTTCATTGTTTTCCATGAATTTTCTATCAAGTCTCTCCCTTCCTAAAAGGATTGTTCACTCCTGCCAGGTGCAGGTCATCCTCTGGTATCTTGTTCAACTGGTCATTATTGTCTGAACCTCACCAACATCGGTCAGGCCCTATCCCAGCCAAATCAGATCCTGACCTTGCATGAACTGCGTTTGCAGCAGATCAAACCAGACATCCTTGCTTATCACAGCATAAAACTTTGGCAGAGAACAAGAAATTCAATACAGAATCAAAAATTCAACTTGAGACCTTACATGGCACAGTCATTACGGGGGAGAGCTTTCCGGAGTCTGTGGATCAAAATATTTTCCAAAGCTAAGAATTAAATGCAACACTTAAAACTGGTACTTCCATAAGTCTGTGTTGTTTTTACAAGGCTAACCTCCAATATTTCTAATATGGTGTAGCAAAAATATTTCCTTAAAACCAAAGGAGCCTGATAACATCAATATCCTTATCAGAATTTGCGCCCTCATGACTTTGTGGCCAATGAAACCAGTCATTGTTCTTCACATCTTCATAACCTTGATGATGATATCAGGGCACACAGTAAACCACTTCTGCTCAACTAATAAAAAAATACTAATTTAATTATTTCCAACTAACCCCTCACCGCAGTGAATCCCTCCTTTAATGTACAATTCTGGGAACATTTTATATTCTAACTGCAGTTTGCACCAAGTTAAAATTACCTCCTTGTTTTTTGAATTCTATGCTTCTATTTACGAACCCAAGGATTTCAGTTTCATTAGGGATTTATTTCCTTGTACTGTCTCCTTTTTAATGACTGGTATAAATACACACTAAGATACTTACAGATACATATTTAAATGTGGAAATCTAGAAGTTGTTGTTTACACTTCTCCTTAGGCTGGACTGTTTTAAGTTCTCCTGCCTAGTCTGCTATTAAACTGTTCCCAATGATGGAGTCGAGGGGTAGAGGACATTGATTTAAGATGACGCAAAGCCAACGTTTTTTTTAAAAAAACAAAATGTCACTTGCATCTGGAATGCACGGCCTGCAAGTGTCATGGATAGATTCAATTGTGGGTTTCAAAAGAGAATTGGATAATTATCTGAAGATAAAAGATTTAAGAGAAAAGGGCTACAGGGATAGGGATGAACCAAGTAGCTCTTGAAAAGCTAGCATGGACATGACAGACCAAATGGCCTCCTTCTGTGCTGTAATCATTCTATGATTCTACAATTAAAAATCAATTTAATTTTCACAAACTTGGCCTTATATGCTGTTCAATGAGGCATAACTGGGCGTTTCACATCTTCATAACCTTGATGATGATATCAGGGCACACAGTAAACCACTTCTGCTCAACTAATAAAAAAATACTAATTTAATTATTTCCAACTAATCCCTCACCGCAGTGAATCCCTCCTTTAATGTACAATTCTGGGAACATTTTATATTCTAACTGCAGTTTGCACCAAGTTAAAATGAAGCATCCTCAGTTCATTATTACTGCAAACTTAAAATATTCCCATTTATAGCTTCAAATCTGATCTGCAACTTTTCTAACAACTATTTATTTCCTGTTGCTGACCTACACTTCTATTTTACGTGGGGTAATCCTCTTATCTTGCCCTGTGGTGGGTCTTTTTGGAACTTGTTTGACACAGCTCTGACTCATTTCACACAGGGCCCTTTTGATCAAATTCAAAAACAGGCAGCTGAAAGAGTAACAGTCTGAGCCCACAATATCATCCAGCCCCCGGGACACACTGCCTTTCTCTACAGTACAGAAGAGACAAATAACGCATCAGAATAAATCTTACCTCTTGATAAAGAACACTCTCTTTCAAGCTGTAAGTATCCTTGGCCTGGCCAGCTTTGTAAAAACCAAACCACTGGAAGAGAGGGGAGCGGAGTGATAATTCAGTATTGAGTTTGTCAAAATAGGACTGCATAGAAATTAAGCACTATGGTCACTGCACTGCTTGTGTTGTAGCTTTGGTTTTAATGAGTGACTTTAAAATTGTTCAGCTTTAATTTGAGAAAAGCAGATTAAAAGATTTTTCTCAAGAGGCTACAACAAATGAAAATTACATGGTTCGTGATATTTTGGTCCATTTAATTTTTGGGATGGGCAATGAATGCTGGCCAGCAGTGAAGACCACATCCCTTGAATGGATAAAAAACAAAATTGAGCTTCCCAATCAAGTTATTTATAAAGGATCACTTGTCTATAGGTTTACTGTTTCAGTTCAAAGCAAAAACACTCTCCTGATAGGGATACATCCTATCCTACTCGTGGCCATGGTTAATGGGCAAGTTGGCAAAGGCTAAGGGACAACCAACTACATGCTGGTGTAACAGCAAACTGATCACAAGTATGCTTTGCCTGCATGTCTGATTAGGAGTATCCATTTAGTAAATAACTCAAAAGATATCAATGTGAACCAAGGGATATGACAGCAGGGTGGGCACACGGGATTAGGACAACAATTTTATACAGCACTGGATAAAAGCAAATTACTGCGGATGTTGGAATCTGAAACCAAAGAGAAAACGCAGGAAAATCTCAGCAGGTCTGGCAGCATCTGTAAGGAGAGGAAAGAGCTGACGTTTCAAGTCCAGATGACCCTTTGACAAAGGGTCATCTGGACTCCAAAGATCAGCTCTTTTCATTCCTTACAGATAGAGTCATAGAGTCAGAGGTTTACAGCATGGAAACAGACCCTTCGGCCCAACTTGTCCATGCCGCCCTTTTTTTAAAAAAAACCCTAAGCTAATCCCAATTGCCCGCATTTGGCCCATATCCCTCTCCCCATCGTACCCATGTAATTATCTAAATGCTTTTAAAAGACAAAATTGTACCCGGAGATGCTGCCAGACCTGCTGAGATTTTCCAGCGTTTTCACTCTTTCAACTTTATATAACACCTTTAACTTTGGAAAAAAAGTCACAAAGCAGCCACAGAGGTACATGTAAAAAAAGAGGCTAGGCCAAATAAAAGTGCATGGAAAGATGCCGAGCAGTTGGATTTCAATCAAGCGTCATAGCAGAGGGGAGCAAGGTGGTGCAGTTTCAGGAGGCATATCCAAAGTGTTTGGGAGTCTAGTCATAAAAGAGGCACAGCCAACAATGCTGTGATGAATACTGTGATGCAGAAGAGGCCAGAATCAGTGGAATGGAGATCTGAGTTGGTTACAGAACTAGGTTGGGCAAGGCCATGAAGGGATTGAAGTACAAGGATGACGATATTAAATTTGAGGTATTGTGACACTGTGAGCTAATGTAGGTTTGCAAGAATAGGATGCCACCAAAATATAGCAGATTGATGAGGAAGAGGAGGGAGCCAATGATAGCTCTCTAGGGCACACAGAAGGTAAGCATGCAGTGGTGGGAGAAAAGCGGAGTACAGATACTCTATCTAGCTAATAGTGGAATGAAGCAAGGACATTTGCAATTTTGGTTCGAACCATTTTATTGGGGTCTCTTGGTGCTGAAAGAGATTCAAACATATTCAATGATCTGGGAAAGGGGAGACTGGAGATGTTGTGGTAGTTTGAAATAAGAGGCCAGAAGGGTTTTTATTTTTAATGGAGAGGCTGACAGTCTTAAAACAGAGGAGGACAGTACTTGAGAGAGAAAACCATTTATAATAACAGCCACAGAGAAGGAAGGAAAGAAAGTTGGATATTTAAAAGTTTAGTGAGAAGACAGTCAAGGGAGCAGGAAGTGGGTTTGATTAATCTAATAAAGCATGAAAGGAGATTGATGAGAAGAATGTAATAGAGCTAAGCGACCAAGGGGAGGAAGCAGCAGGGCTGCTGAATAGATGGTCTCCACTTAGTGACAAAGTCCATGAGCTCCACACACTTGTTGCAGGAGAGGATTGGGGGAGGGAGGCGGGAGAGGATAGATTGAAAGATAGTTGTGGAGAAAAGAAGACAGATCACTGCTTATTTTCATATTGTAATTTCTTGGAATATAGTGTTCAATTCTGGTCGTCACACTACCAGAAGAATGTGGAGGTTTTGGAGAGGGTATAGAGAAGATTTATCGGGATGTTGCCTGGTATGGAGGACGTTAGCTATGAGGAGAGGTTGGAGAAACTTGGTTTGTTCTCATTGGAATGATGGAGATTGAAGAGCGACCTGATAGAAGTCTACAAGATTATGAGGGGCATGGACAGAGTGGATAGTCAGAAGCTTTTTCCCCCATGGTGGAAGAGTCAATTACTAGGGGGCATGGGTTTAAGGTGCGAAGGGCAAGGTTTAAAGGAGATGTATGAAGGAAGTTTTTTTTTTCTTACACAGAGGGTGGTGGGTGACTGGAACTCACTGCCGGAGGTGGTAGTGGAAGCAATAGTGACTTTTAAGGGGCATCTGGACAAATACATGAATAGAATGGGAAGAGAAGGAGATGGTCCCCGGAAGGGTAGGGAGTTTTAGTTAAGTCGGGCAGCATGGTCGGTGCAGGCTTGGAGGGCCGGAGGGCCCGTTTCTGTGCTGTAATTTTCTTTGTTCTACATCTTCAGGAGACATGTTAAGGGAGGGACCAGTGGGAATACTCCAACTAACTACTGTCTACTCACAGAGTCAATTCCCTTTCCTCAATCAGATTTAGTAGCTGCTTCCAACCAGCTAAAATAAAAAAGGTGCAGGAAAAGTGATACAAAAACAATGTGTTCTGATGGTTGATATTTATAAAACGAAAATTTGAGGTACAACTGTAACCATTTTTGTAGCAGTAGCTCAATATTTAGATGAAGAGTCAAGAGCATCCATTCTCACCTCTGAATCAATTGGGTCAACCATGGAATCCTTCAAGAATTTCACCATTACAAATTTTTTCAATTTCATCAGATTCTCCTTATAACTTTCATTAATGCCCTGCAACAGAAGTAGACACAGTAATTGTTTGATTCCCACTCAAAAACTCAAAATTAGCATTTAAAAACCAGACTTAAATAAAAGCAAATTACTGCAGATGCTGGAACTTGAAACAAAAACAGAAAATGCGAGAAAATCTCAGCACGGCATCTGGGGAGAGAGAACAGAGCTGACGTTTCGAGTCTAGACGACTCTGTCAGGCTCTTCCCAATCTTAAATATCATTTGATTTTCACTTCCTTCTCTACACGTTGAAACTCTGTTGTTACATTACACCTCAGGGCAAATCTAATCCATAAAACTGACAAAATGACAAAGTGCCAACCTAGAATGCAGATAGACGAATATAGAAAAAGACAGACATTACATTTACTGGAAGGAAACGACATTTGGGAGTGATGGTGGCATAGCTGATTGGATTCCTAATTTAGTGCTGGCATTTGAAGGATGTACTTCCTAGCCTAACCATTTCCCACACAAATTAAAGCCACTAAGTAGAATTGAGTACGTACCCTTTCTTGATTAATTTCTGCCAAGAAAATACTTTTGTTCTTGTATAGATCTTCATTCAAGGGATCATGCCAATACTCTGCCTGCACCAAGCTGACAGGAAAACAATTGTAAGTAAATGAAATTAATTGTTACTGTTATAGTTCAAGTCAGAAACTCCAAAGAGTTCGATGGCGACCGCCTGGATCATAAGTTTTGCAATTTGAATTCGGCTAGGGTAAGCATGATACGTTTCACTTCAGGTATGATTCAAATGATCCAATAAGGAGCTTTAATCAAACAAAGTTTAAGAATATGGTTAACATGTATGGAAAGAAAATTAGCATCAACTTATCAATTACAAACAAAAACAAAACAACCAAGATAATGTATAATCCTTAACAAATATTATCTAAGATGTTCCAATCAAACCAATCCCATAAACAAACACAAAACAAGTTCAAAACAGCAAAGTCTAATGCTCAGGTGATACCAGAATTGAGTCCTTTGGATGAATTCTGCATTTCTCTTGATAGAACAGTTTGAAGTCAGAACAACTTCCCAGAACCCCAGGTAGACTCTGGTCAAGCCACCAACAGCAGGTTTTCTACTCCAGGCAGGCTTTCAGCTAGCCAACAGAATTTCCAAAACCAGGGAGAGAGAAGCACTTCTTTTCAGCTTGCTGTCCCTTCCGAAACTAAAACCTGCAGCTCAGAACTGAAAATGAAAGTGCTCCTGTCACCTGACCTGCCAACCAGTTTTTCGCCTAACAACGTAGAGCCATAAAAGATCCTACAGTAAAAACAAACAAATAATCTTGTGCAATGAAACCCCCCAAATTCCTCTATTCTTCCATTTAAAAAAAAATAAAAGTACCACTTCATCCATCTGCAGTTTTTGGTCGTTCCTGCTTTATTATGCTTCATATTTTAATAAAATTTTCTTCCAAGTTTAAACTAGCCCCATTAGTGCTGCACTGCAAACTGATGTACTTCTAGAACAGCCTGTGGGATGCCACTGTTAACTTCATTAACTTGAGAAACTACCATCATCGGTTTCCTCCTTTCTGAATGTTTTTTTTAAGGCAGGTTTCCTGCTCCAACTCCCCTGCCTCTCTCCACTCCCAAAAATCATACCCCCCTCTCCCATTCGTCTGAATCTATGTACATCATGCCAATTGCATTTCTCCATCCACCATATCCGTTAGCTCAGAACCACTTCCTGCACAATTTCCCTTCCTGAAATCTGTTGCATATTAACTGAAGCGATATTGGGAAAGGGCAACTGTTATGTCATTTACTTTAATTGTTCCCCTTATGAGTTGTTCAGCATGTACTTTTTATTGTTCCATCTTCATAGATAGGAATGGACACAACACATTGGGGAAAAATAAGTTGCACATAGTACACGGGATAGCCTGTAAAGACATTTATTAATTTATTCTTTCACAGGATGTGGGCATCACTGGCTAGACCAGCATTTATTGCCCATGCCCAAATGCCCCTCAAGGTGTTGGTGGTTATCTGCATTCTTGAATCATTACAACCCCAGCGGTGTAAATGTATGTACAGTGCTATTAGGGAGTAAGTTCCAGGATTTTAACCTAGCGATAGTGAAGGAATGATGATATAATTCCAAGGTGTGTGGTTTGCAGACAAACTTGCAGGTAGTGGATATTTCTGCAGCCCTTGTCCTTCGGGATGTCAGGGGTCATGGATTTCTAAAGGTGCTGTCGAAGGAGCCTTTGTGAGTTGCTGCAATGCATTGTCTAGATGGTACACAAAGAGTTGGTGGTGGAGGGAGTGAATGTTTAAGCTGGTGAATGAGGTGCAATCAGCGGGTTGCTTTCTCCTGGATAGTGTCAAGCTTCAGGCATGTTGTTGGAACAGCACTATCCCAGGCAAAAGGAGAGTATTCCATCGCACTACTGACTTAAACCTTGTAGATGGCAAGCAGGCTTTGGGGTGTCAGGAGGTGAGTTACTGCAGAATTCCCAGCCTGTAACTTGCTCTTGTAGTCACATTATTTAAATGGCTTATCTAATTTAGTTTCTGGTCAATGGTAACCCCCAGGATGTTGATAGTGGGGGATTCAGCGATGGCAATGCCATTGCATTTCATGGAGAGATGGTTAGATGCTTTGTTGTTGGAGATGGTCACTGCCTGACACTTGTGTGGCACGAACACAATGAACAAGACTGAGGACTATGTTAAACTCTCCCAATACTTACTGCTCTTGAATTAGACTACTGTAAGCACCCACATTTAGCATTTTTCTTATCCAGTTGCAGATGTGGGAACTCTCCCCAGGGCAATGGGGTAACCCATACACTCCTAGTGGGAAGACAAACAGAATCAGAACTTAGTCTGAAGGAAAGATCTGGAATAATTACATGCATTAAAAACCTAGAATAGTGGACAAGTCTGCATGGTGTAACATGCTTTAGTCAGTGGGATTTGTATAGTTTATTGCAAACTTTGTTTGGGAAGTGGGATGAGGAGGGGGTGAGAAAAGTGGCTGGAAAATGGCTGATATCTTCCTCGTGGGCTAGGTGTAAGGTGGAGTACATGGCTCAGGTAGCAATACTTCAACAATGTTTAAGGTTCTGGCTGATACGACCAAATTCACCAATTGTTTCAGAATGCTGCCTGCATTTCATGGTCGCAGGGTGCAAAAGACTAATTGCTGGGCTGATTTCAATGTTTAGGCGAGGGGAAGCATTCTGAGTGCCATTTTGTTTGAATGATCTGAGAGAGATGACAAGGACGCAAGCGGTTTATTATTTACAATGTATATTAAACAACTTGGATATAGGGATAGAAAGCTCTATAGCCAAATTTGCAGATGACACAAAAATAGGCAGGTCAGTAAGTTGCAATGAGGAAACAAGAACCTTACAAATGGATATAGATAGGTTAGGAGAGTGGACCAAAATGTGGCAGATGGAGTTTAACATGGATCAGTGTGAGGTCATGCATTTTGGTCAGAAAAATGGGAAGGCAAATTATCTAAATGGGGACAGACTTCGGGGTGCTCCAGTGCAGAGGGATCTGAGTGTCCTCGTTCATGAGTCACAGAAACTAGCAATCAGGTACAGCAGATAATAAAGAAAGTGAATGGAATGTTGGCATCTATAGCTAAAGGAATAGAATATAAAAGGTAAGGAAGTTTTGTTGCGACTATACAAGGCATTGGTGAGGCCACACCTGGATTATTGTGCGCAGTTTTGGTTCCCTTATTAGAGGAAAGATGTAGTGGCATTGGAGGCAGTTCAGAGGAGGTTCGCTAGATTGATTCCCGGGATGAGATGTTTGTCGTATGAAGAGAAATTGAACAGTTTAGGCCTACACTCTCTGGAATTTAGAAGAATGAGGGGAGATCAAATTGAGGTATACAAGATGATAAAAGGTATGGAGGGGATGCTTCCTCATGTGGGGCATTCTAGGACAAGAGGTCATAGTCTTAGGATAAGGAATAGCAAATTTAAAACAGAGTTGAGGAGAAATTACTTCTCCCAAAGGGTTGTGAATCTGTGGAATTCACTACCCCAAATTGCGGTGGATGTTGGGACAGTGAGTAAATTTGAGGAGTTAGACAGATTTTTAATTGGTAATGGGTTGAAGGGTTTTGGGGAGAAGGCAGGAAAATGGGGATGAGAAGCATATCAGCCATGATTGAATGGCAGAGTGGACTTGATGGGCCAATTGGCCTAATTCTGCTCCTATATCTTATGTTCAGTAGTGATGGGAGAAAGCCACAGATGAATGGGCAAGTACGTGCTTGATAAGAATGCATGTTATTTCAGTCTAATTTTCATGCAGCCCATTTAGATTGGCTGCTTCAGGCAGTTCAGTTGCTGGGATAGAGTTTTCAGGCTGATCTTTGAAAGCATTTCTCATTACCTTAACCTATTACAAAGGAGCAAAGCTTTCAATCCTATTTATTAAATCCCTGTGCTAATTTTCAACTTCGTTGTGGGGTGGTTTACAATGGCGGAAGTTTCAGGGAAGCGATATATTGAGGTTCCTGTTAGAACAACCTAAGTTCAATGAGGCTATTGCATTATGTTATTGGAGCTCCAGTGTACTGCGTCACATGACTTCAACAACACTACTTTCACTGACAATATCCATGCCTGGAATATTGCAGCCACTCTAGGCTTGTCATAGAATAACAAAAACTTTTCAGCTTCTGAAAATAACACACATGCGCTTAAATGGACCAAGCTGGACCAGTAAATATTACCTTGATGTTGGGCTCCAAACGTGATGAGATTTATCATTGCAGGAGAAGGACATCTCTGAGCCACAGCTCTCCTATAACAAATAGAAAACTACAAGTGTAAAAGCTCTGTATGCAAAACAAGCAGCCAAATCATAACGAAACACCCTTTGACTGTATTTTTTTTTTAAAAACCTCAGACAGTGAAGTGTTTTGAGACGCGAGGATGTGAAAGTGCTTGACAAACTCTCATTAGGCAAGGCCCAATGTGGCCACACTTACATAAACTGGCCTCCTTGTGAAAAGCCCATTGCATTGTATCCATTCTGTAGCTTCTTGTCCTTGGACAATATGTTACACGCCAGTTCAACTTGGTCATTTACATTCATGAAGTAACTGTTCTGAATTTCCTAAAAGAAAATACACATTGTTGTGCAGCATTGTATCATTAACAGTAGATTAGTCTAGATCACAAAGTTCCTTATATTTGAAAATCAAAAATAGTCACTTGGTAATTACATACGATTGTTGATACCAAGAAACCACATCCTTCAGGAGGGGAGAAAGTTATGGGTGCAAAAATCCAACATTAAGCTGGATTTTGCTCGTTTTCAGAGAGACTATGAAACAGGAATTAGGATGTGAATTTAAAAGAAAATATATTAAAATGATCTTTCCTACAACTTTTCTTTCTGAAGGCATCGCAAGTGTCGTCCCTGATAAGCATGCATTCTCCTACACATGACCCAAGTGCAATTTAATCACATTATTCATTGATGGGGGTGAGTTTGTGGCACAGTGGGTGGTGTCCCTACCACTGGGCCAGAAGCTGCAGATTTCAGTCCCACTTCAGGAGTTGATGGCCACAGAAGGTGTGTTCATAACGTGGCCAAACAAGTTTATTATCGGCCTGTAAATCCTTCCAACATGACCAACGGCAGGTGGAAAGAGTGGGACAGTTTCTTGGTCAGCCATATTGTTGAAGGCAATGTCAAGCCGCTGCAGTATTTTGCCAAGCATAAAAATGGACCAATCCAATAGATTCACGGTCACCAACACCTGCGTAGGGCCTGGTGCCTGAAAAATAAAAGGGGGGTGGTCACAGGAAGAGAGGAGAGGAAAGGATCACAGCTGAGCTTGTTCTTCATCTTATCCTGGTTAACAAACGTTCCACCTTTCTAACACTTCCATTGCGAATCACTGGACTGAATGGGGAGCAGGAATTCTGCTGAATAAAGTACTACAAATAGTTGTTCCTTATTATAACCAATAATCAAGTCTTTTGTGGCAATAGCATACATGTTGAGCATCCTAACTGGACAATACTGCTCTGTACACCACTCCAAAGTGAATTGTGAGCTAAATTCTACAGCTTCACATCAATGAATTACTTAAAACAAAAGTTGCTGTTAGGAGCAATAAAATTTTAATAGTACTTAAACTCTGGTATTGGTTCTTCCTATTTGGATTAATTCCAGCTCATTTTTCCTCATTAAGGCCTACCTCTGCGACACTGTTTCCAATTTTCAAGGATAAAACGTAACTTCCTGGAACAGTTTCTTCCACCAGTTGAATAAACTTCAGGGTAAATGCTTCACAGCAGCTATCACCTAAAATGAATCAATTAGTTGCACAGAATTCAAAAGGAGATGGAGGCATTTATAAATCCCTACAGTGCAGAGGAGGCCATTCAGCCGATTGAGCCTGCACCAAAAATAATCCCACCCAGGCCCTATCCCCAGAACCCCACGTATTTACCCTACTAATCCTCCAACACTAAAGGAGCAATTTCACATTGCCAATCAACCTAACCCACAAATCATTGGAGTGTGGGAGGAAACCCACGCAGACACAGGGAGAACGTGCAAACTCCACACAGTCACCCAGGGCAAGAATTGAACCTGGTCCCTGACACTGTGAGGCAGAAGTGCTAACCACTGCTTTCCCCATAGTTAATCATAGAATCATAGAAACCCTACAGTGCAGAAAGAGGCCATCTGGCCCATCGAGTCTGCACCGACCACAATCCCACCCAGGCCCTACCCCCATATCCCTACACATTTACCCACTAATCCCTCTAACCTACGCATCTCAGGACACTAAGGGGCAATTTTAGCATGGCCAATCAACCTAACCCGCACATCTTTAGACTGTGGGAGGAAACCGGAGCACCTGGAGGAAACCCACACAGACACGAGGAGAATGTGCAAACTCCACACAGTGACCCAAGCCGGGAATCGAACCCAGGTCCCTGGATCAGTTTGTCCAATCAAATGCAAATTCTAAAGCGATGTTTTGAACAGTTATACCAAGTGTATCATATCAATGGAGCAAAACGCTTTGATGTTATAAATATTGCAGTTACTTCTAAGTTGATATGCAAAATTACTTGCGTAATTTCAATAAAAAAATACTTTTTTATTGCCCTGCCTTAAACAAAGTCCGCTTTCACTTCTACATTTGGTCGCCTCACCGCTGAATTACACTGCAATAAATAGGAATTGCCTGCCTTTATCTCACGAGGCAGCTTAGAAGTGGTTTCAGAAACACACGTTCATCTTTTTAAAGTGTTAAGATCAATTGTAGGTGAGCCGTACAAGATCGATAATGTTTCTAAATGGAAAATAATTGCACTTTTAACATTTCGAATCAACGATTTATACCAGAGGTGGAAGACGTATCCAAAACACAAAACGAGAAATGAAATACAAACATTTAATTCAAACAACGATCGCGGTCAGTGATCGGGAGAGCGATAGAAACAGTCGCGGTGCCTCCGTGACCGGCTGGTTACTCGTTAGTTGCGTTTATAAGTAGATTTCATTTGATGATAATTTTATTTTGCTGCTGCCTTACCCATGCCGTGCCAAATGACAACCGGTGTTGCCTCCGAACCATTCCGGTTCCACGAGATGGTTTCCCGGACGAAGGCGAAACAGAGAAGCAGCAGCACACATGCTCTCACCAGCGCAGCCATCTCACTGAGTCGTGTGACCCGTGTGCTGTCATGTGATCTTGCAACTTGTCATTGATTGAGAATGGACCTTAGCCAATGGACCTTATGTTCCTACATTGCTGGTTATACAGTGAAATATTCATTTTGATTTATATTAGTATGTGGATGAACAATTTAATTTGATACTGTACAATTATCTCTGGACAGTGAGTTGTTGCATACATTCTAATGAAAGTTCATCCAGCTTTTTAAAAATTCATTCATGGGTATGGGCGTCACTGGCTGAGCCAGCATTTATTTATTGCCCATCCCTGAACATTGCTGTGGTTGCCTGGAGTCAGATGTAGGCCAGACCAGATAAGGATGGCAGATTTCCAAATAGGTTTTTATGTCAATTGACAATCATTAGACTTTTAATTCCAGATATTTAGTGAATTCAAATTTCACCATCTGTTATGGTGGGATTCGAGCCCAGGTATGTAGATCATTAGCCTAGGCCTCCGGATCACTTGTCCAATGACAATACCACCATGTCGCCTGCTGAAACGTTAACCCTGTTTCTATCTCCACAGATACTGCCAGATCTGCTGAGCAATTTCTGTTTTAATTCAGATTTCCAGCACCCCCAGTGTTTTGTTTTTGTGTTGGTTGTTACATTGCTAGGTTTGCAGTGCAGTGAAATAATGTGCTGGATTTTAGAAAATCTCTTCTTGGGATAAGAGCAACACCAGCGTTTCTTACCCATCCCAAATGGAGATGAACTGCTGTCTTGAACTGTTATACTCCAAGTGGCCTGGGTACATCCAGGGAGAGAGTTCCAGGACTTTAACACTGCAATAGTGAAGGTGTCACTGCAACAGGTTGGTATGTGACTTGGAAGGGAGTTTGCAGGAGATGGTGTACCCATGTATCTGTTGCCCCTTCTTCTTTAAGGTGGGAGAGGTTGTGCACTTGGAAGGCGTTGTCGGAGGAACCTTAGTGTTTTGCTGGCCTCGAAGAAAGCTGTTCACAAATATCTAGCAATCCCAGTGATGTGAATTTCTCCTCTCCTGATGGCAGTTTAAATCTGGCAACAAATCAAGAGGATCTCCAAACAGCAGCAGTGACGCAAGGTGGGCAAGCAGCCAATTGCATTAAAATATTCTCATTGACAGCAAACCAGGAAGTGGTTGACTTTTCACTTACATGGAAAAATTCATGTTTATGATTGGATTAAGATAGAAGTTAAATATTATAAGCAAAAAATATTTTAAAATGGGGATTTTTTTATCATAATGGAGAAATTTTAACCCATCTGGTTCATAAATGTCCTTTAGGAAAGGAAATCTGCCATCCTTAACTGGTCTGGCCTACCAGTGACTCCAAACCCTCAGCAATGTGGTTGACTCTTAAATGTCCTCTGAACAAGGGCAATTACGGATAGGCAATAAATGCAGGCATAGCCAGTGACATCCACATCCGATGATCAAATAAAAACATGTGACTAACCAGTTCTCTGGATGTGTAATTTTTAATGACTCTGGTTTTCGGACATCTGCAGGTGTGTAAAGTGTCATCTGTAGACCCTAGGTCTAGTGAGGTGCCTGTGAGCGACCATTCTCGGGGCAGAGCAGGCTCTGCCACCCCTTCCTCTTGATAGTTCTGCTCCTGCCTCTACCTTTGACGAGCCAGGCACAACCGTTGATGTCTTCTTCTTCTCTCCTGCCTATGAGAAGAATACAGTGAGGTCACCAGGCTCAATATTCCTGACGGTCTCCTCTCTGCAGTATCAAAGAGAGAGACTTGTTGATTAGCATTTCTCTCCTAAGGATCACTCTTTGTCCATTCATCATCTGAAGCTGCATCTCAAAGCGCACTGATTCATGTCCTGGCCTCAACATTGATGCCCAGTCCTTACTTTGCATGCTGTTTTGGCAAGACCCCACATCACCCTTGCCCCACACCAATGACCAAATGGCCCAAGCTTTAGCCATTCTACTGCATCCTGAGCTCTTACCTCTGGTGCAGGCATTGTCCAAAGCTTCACTCCAAGGCCTTACACTCAACCTGATTTGGGGCACTTATCAATATGCACCTCAACACACTGCCAAAGATGAGGAATGCTCTCCTTGGACAACATAACATTGACAGCTTTCAAAGGTGGTCTACTTATTTGCCTAACCGGGCAATGGTACAGGCACACCATGGCAGTCATCTATTTTTGACATCAGTACACTAAGGGTTAAATTCTGAGTAACAATCAATGGCATTCACACACATAAGTGGTGTTTGAGTGGGCATAATTGCATGACTAGTTTGACTCCAAGCATGTCAATTGGGTTACACTGAACAGTCTCAGCTGCAACGGGGTTTTGATGACTGACACCATATTGCCATGGATGGATTTTTTGATGGGGGTGGGTATGATTCTGACATATGAGCCCAATAATGAGATGCAAATATATCACAAGATTCCAAACATTGAACAGCAGGAAATGCAGTCTGCCACTGACAGGGGTGGGGACAATCATGTCATGTTTTCATGTAAAACGTAACTTTGGACTTCTCACAATATTTTCTGTTCCTGTTGCCAAACCTGTCCAACAACAGCAAACAAGAGCAAAAAAATCCCAGTTTTGTAAATGGTGCAACTTGTTATTGACCACCATCTTCCTGACCTCTGCATGAACACATATTGCATCTACCACTGAGTGTCATGATTCATAGAGCTTTCACATTTAAATTAAAAGCTGCAATCTGGGCCATGGCTTCGCTGGTAACAGACATTGCAAATTTTACCATCTCTTTGATTAATTATTTGGGAAACTTTCAATCAAGGCACTTAAAGTTTCATTTATGGAGCTACTTCCAGACTTTTTTGGAGCGGGAAATTATTAAAGGAAAACTTTGTTGGTTGTCTACTCTGAATTTAAATTCTAAAGAGAGAATAGATCATACATTTTACCATTCGTTCATTCAAATTATCATAACTAAACTTTTAGCACTAAATTTCCACTTTATTTACATCAGTTTATTTATCAATTATATTATATGGATCAATTTACAGCTTTATATAACCCATTGCATGCATCCTTCCCCGCTGTGTCATTTGGGAGGATTGAAGAGCAATATTCATAGCATCTATAAAGAGGTCTGACCTGCAGAATACATAAGAGATTAACCTCAGGGAAAGGGGAAGTAAAATAACTCCTCAGAGGCTAGTGTCTCTTCACCTGATTCACTTTATTTACAATCTTATCTCCACTCCTAAAAGTACTTCAGGTACAAAGTCAGAATCCAGAGTGCCAATAGACATGACACGCCTCATTATATACACAGGTGAGACTCCCTGATTGGGCAAGCAATCATTACCAATCTTTTTGGCCAACCAAATAAACTAACTCAAATTAACAAGAGGACAAATTAAAAGGGGCAGCTCCCAAAAGGAAGGGAACCACTCGAAACAAAGGACAAAGTGGAAAGGAAACTTAAAACATCAAATCAAAATGTGATTAAAGGAGTCAATAATGCACCCCAGTCCCTGCGGTGCCCAGTGGGCACGGAAGGCGTTAATGGTGCAATCATTACCTCAGTTGGGGGGCTCATACTTCAAGAGGCCCAGCTCCTGGGCCTTGTTGAGGTCATTACAGGGAAGGACAATTGTGTTTTGCTTTTGGTTTTGCTCTATCTATTCATTTTGATTTTGTATTGGAATAGATTTAAACTCATTTAAACATATTTTGTTTTGATTGTCCTCCAGGACAAGGGTGCTGTAAGAGATTTTAATCTGTTGTAAGAGATTTTAATCTGTTCCCTACAAACTAAATAGGAAACAATAGTTTACTGTGATGGATTATCTGAAAATTCGTGAGATGGTGACTACTCTCGTGGACAAGCCTTGGATGGACACTGACCTTTACCAATATAAATACAGAAGTATTAAATAAGCCTGGTATTTGGTCCTAACAGTTACGGTAAAATACATGACATAAGAGCTTTAAAGGTTTGGGTTCAAGTCCCACTCCAGGGATGGAGCCTTGGTGATGCATCGAGGGCCATGCTGCCAACTGCAGACCTGTGCTTCCACTTTTCAGGAAGGCCGGCCGAACCACAAGCCATTCAGACAGTGGCAAGGCCAGCAGTGGGCCTTCCACCAGAATCAAAACCTCCAGGGTAGAAGTCTAGCCTATTGAAAACTACTGACCAATCAAAGCTGGCAACACTTGTGCTCAATGGCACCACAGGGGAAACTGTGGCTGCTGCAGGATAAAGACCTATTGGAGTTCCAGGATCACAGAGCTACTCAGGCCACAGGTAAGTAATGTGGGGATGGGCGGTTTTCATGGGGGTCACTGGGAGATGGGTGCAGGTAGCCCCCCTTCCCGATGTTGAGTCTGTTGAATCTCTTGATCAGGCACAGAGTTGCTTTGATTGAAATCCCCTCTCCCAGAGGTGAGAAGCTGGAGGCACAGTTTTAGCTGCTGTGCACGCCACATATCGACAGCCTTTAATTGGGTTAATACCGGTAGTGGCAGGATGAGGCCCTTTAGTGGTCATTAATTTGCCACTTAAGAGCCTCAACAGTTTAAGTTTAAGTTTATTTATTAGTGTCACAAGTAGGCTTACAATGAAGTTACTGTGAAAATCCCCTAGTCACCACACTCTGACACCTGTTCAGGTACACTGAGGGAGAATTTAGCATGGCCAATGCATCTAACTAGCACGTCTTTTAGACTGTGGGAAGAAACCGGAGCGCCCGGAGGAAACTCACGCAGACGTGGGGAAAACATACAGACTCCGCACAGACAGTGACCTAAGACTGGAATTGAACCTGGGTCCCTGGCACTGTGAGGCAGCAGTGCTGACCACCATGCCACCCCAACAGGTGACGGGATGGAAGGTCAACCTTGGGCCTTCCCCCACAGAACATAATTCTGGCAGAGGTGGCAAGATAATCTCAAATCTAATTACCTCCACCAAGCTCGCCACCAGCAAACCCCAGATTTTGCACCAAGACTTTTGCACTCTAAAAATCAAGCATAATTAGTGCAGTACTGAAAGATTGCTGCACAATCAGAGGTGCATGTTTCAGATGAGATGTAAAACTAAGGCTCAATCTGCCTTCACAGGTGGTTATGAAAGATCCCATTGTGCTATCTCGAAGAAGAGAAGGGAACTTATCTCGTGTGTCCTGGCCAGAATTTATCCCTCAAACAATATCAAAATTTGATTATCAGGTCATTATCACATTGCTGTTTGTGGGAGCTTATTGTGCACAAATTGGCTGCTGCATTTTCTGCTTACATCACTTTAAGACGTCTGATGGTCATGGAAATGTTTTTTAAATTGCCATGTGCCCATGTGTGGTGAGTCAGAATCAGGACTTGCAAATTCGATGATTAGTTTTCCCCAAACCGTATGACGTAAACCTTATCTCATGAGTGGATTAATATTGATTCCATTGTTTCCCTGTCTGCTTGTTTTTTCTGAATTTGATTATCTTTTCTTCCACTCTGTGTTTCTAGAATCCCCTATGTTATTGTTCAAAAATCTCATCTCTCTTCCCACTTACTTTCTAACCAGCCAGTAGCAAAATTATGTTGAATGACTCCTCAATGGCAGTCACTCAGGAAGCCACAAAACAAAATGCCAGGTATACCTGGGTTCAGAGTCCTGTGTATGTTGTATGATCTCAATGGGACAGTAATATGGGAGTTGCAATTGTCTCCATCCTTAGGTTGGGAGAAGGAAATAGATAAGAGTTCATTTCTCTGAAAGCTTTAGAATTCACAGTCAGTTGGGGACAAAACCAAGTTTGGCTGTCATGTTTCCCACAGTCAGCTACCTGGTCAACATTTGTCAACAAGATTCATAAAAATGGCCAATTAGTTGAGCAAAGGTGAGGGGTTGGAGGAGGGAGTAGCAGGGGAGGGATGGGGAAGATGCCAAGAAAAAGAAAAATACTTGAAGTTTACTACTAAAATTAATCATGACCAGTAGCTGAGAGCTGGTTAACAATAAGTTGTTCAAATTCGTCATACAGCTATTGTTTCTGTCACCTCAGGCCCGGGCATCCAGTTAATGTCCAATCCATCGCTAAAGTGCCATTTCTTACGTGTGATGGATGTTACAGTCAGCAGACTATACCAGTGTAAGGACCATCACAACTCACCCTAATTCTGTGATGAAACAAAAGGCTGCAGATAGAAATCTGAAATAAAAACAGAAGATCCAGGAAATAAATATTCTGTCAGCTTCTATAAAAAGGAAAGACAGGCTTTGATGACAAGTTACTCACCAAAACATGAATATCTATCTTTTCTCTCTACAGATGTTGACTTTGTATTTTAATAGCATTTTCTGTTTGATTCCATGCTTAACTGCTGCTTACCTATTTTCCATTTGAGCACTAGCCAGTGATGAGGACTAGGAATCCTTTCCAAATAATAACCTAAGGCTCGGTGCAATGGTCACACTCGTACCAATGTTCCAGTTGAGATCAACGAACTTGACAGAGACTGGGATCAAACCAGGAACCATTTTAGCTGGTGTGCCTTTATGCTACAGTTTCTTTACCATTAACTGAGCCATGAAAAGAGTTATAGAGAACTTCAGTCTGTGGTTTGTTTATTTATTTTTCATTTAAACTGGAAAGGATCATATTGCCTCATTTTTATACACAAGTTATCCTGGAATTTCCTTCCCTAAAAGGACACTAGTGTACTAGTTGGGGTTTTCTGACAATCGACAATGGTTTCATGATCATCAGTAGACGACTTTCAAATGGGAAAAGGGTGGCAGCTTTGGGCTACTCAAACTTTAAAAAGGTCTTGTGTAACATAAGCCATATGTGGGCCAGACCAATTCCAGGTTTTGATGAGTTGGCTGATTTTAACTGCAGAAGCAATCGGAAAATCTAATTACTTAAATTTTCCTAAGCTTTCCTTCTCTTTATAGCATCCCCGATTGTCTGAATATTGTTAATTGTGGCTCTCCAAACATTTTTCTTCAATTACACTGGATAGGTTCTGCAAAATTACTTCAATTGGGCCAAAGCACTAAATTTTATGTCGCAATATTGTAGAAAGTCTGCTCCTGCCTACCATTTCCTCTCAGTAAGTTGTCAGTTTTAGTAATACTGTAAAGGTAGTTGCTAAATCAATGTCAAGCATTTTTACAGACACCAGTGAGAAATTCAGAATGCAAATAAATAGTAGTTAATCTTGTGCATCTTCTGCATTCAAGAAAAGGTTTTGGAGCTTGGGTGGAAGTTTATTGCTTAACGTTTGGTCTAGAAATGGTGTGTGGTACAAATAGATAAAGACACCATGTTTTAGTGACCATCTGATAATCCCAACATTACATTTGAGTCCACCTTCAACTTGTACTGTGTGACTACCCACAAGCAATTTTCGCCGTGTTTCATGTATTTGATAAGAAACCTGTGCTGAAAGAATGTGATGATGACTATAATCCACAAAGTGGCGTAATCTTTCATGAAAGTAGAGTTCTGCCATTTTATATGAAAACATACAAGGAGCGGTCCCGGATTGTTTAAGTGCAATAATGCACAGCAGTCAAGTGTGCTCCACTATCTACTTCCCTTTTATTTTTTATTCATTCGTGCGACATGGGTGTCACTGGATGGCCAGCATTAATTGTCCATCCCTAGTTGCCCTTGGAGGGTAGTTGAGAGTCAACCACATTGCTGTGGCTCTGGACATGTCGGCCAGACCAGGTAAGGATGGCAGGTTTCCTTCCCTAAAAGGACACTAGTGAACCAAATGGGGTTTTCTGACAATCGACAATTGTTTCATGATCATCAGTAGATGACTTTCAAATGGGAAAAGGGCGGCAGCTCTGGGCTACCCAAACAAGCTTTGAAAAGGTCTTGTGTAACATAAACCATTTGTGGGCAGACCAATTCCGGGTTTTGATGAGTTGGCTGATTTCAACTGCAGGAGCAATTGGAAACTCTGATTACTTAAATTTTCCTAAGTTTTCTTTCTCTTTATAGCATCCCCAATTGTCCGTATGTTGCTAATTATGGCTCTCCACACATCTCCAGCAGTCCTTTCCAATTGGGCATAATCCAGGCCTAGAAGTCAGTCTTGAATCTCACCCATCCATATTATTCCCTGCCTTCCTGGTGCCCTTTTCCCTTCAATGTAATTCTAAAACATTGACTGAAATAACTCCACCAAGGCTGGTGTCCCTTCATCAACTTAGATTTATTTACAATGGTTAATAATACTCAGACAGGTACTTCTCAGTACAGACTTTACACCCTGAGTCCCAAAAACTACGACACACCACATTATATACTTCTGCAGGACTCCTGGATTGGACAGCATGAACTGCAACAGTCAGGGAGCTCATATTCTAACAGGTCCACCTTGTGGACCTTGTTAAAGTCAGTACATTTACAAAAATAGTACCACTGGATCCATCAGCCATAGGGTTAATTTTATGGTCCTGTCATGGAGAGGGTGGGCTGGAAAATGCAGCAAGCCATTCAAAAGTCCATTTACTTTGACGGGAGCGGAAAATCCCACTGGCGAGCCCAAATTTCGCCGTGTGTGTGGACATTGAGTGAGAAGAGAATCAGGCTCTCCTATGATGCACTCCATGGTCAAACATCGTGTTAACCTTTATTGGCTGAATTTACAAATGAAACTATTAGACATTTCAGTTGTTAATATGGAAATATATCTCTGCAAGGAAGAGGGAAGAAACAGGCATTTATATAGTGTCTTTCATGACATCAGAATGTCTCAGTGCTTTTAAAGTATTTTCACTGTTATACATAGAAATGACTGTACATGGAAGTTACAGCAGTGGAACAGGCTAATTTGCCCAACCAGTTTGTGACAGCATTTACCTCTATATCAACAAATAGCACTAATTACGTATGTCCACCCTTTTCCCTTATCCCTTTTCCTTCATCTGTTTACCCAAACTAATCTTGAACAGAATCACAGTTTCTGCCTCATCACCGGTCCTGGAAGTGAATTAAACAACTACATATTCTCTCCATGAAGAGATTTCTCATGTTTCTGAGGCTTCTTGACCACTGGAAACAGTCCTCTTCGACCTATCCTGACCCGCCTTGTCATAATTTAAAATGCTATCATATTGTCCCATGATCTGCATTGTTATAATGAAAATGGTCCAACGTGGAGTCAATTTACACACAATGAGGTTCCATAAACAGCATGAGATAAATGGCCAGATAACCTATTTTAGTGATGTTTGCCTGGACCCATAATGTTCCTATCTGAATGGTTCCAGAAGATATTTTACACCCGTTTGAGAGAATAGATTGGGACTTCAGTTTAACTTCTCGTCTAAAAGAGAGTTAGTGTCAGCCTAGTCTGTGCTTTTAGAAAATACAAAATGTCTGAAACTTGGTGATGAGTGACAGGGGAAGGGACTGTTAGATCTGTGCAGTATTTCTCAAATTATTTTTGGGGACCCTATCTGTGAGTTGGATGTCCATTGTCACTGACTCAAAGATCAACACATGTGTTGATTGACTCTAAAAATAGTACACACATGTTTTACTACCTGATACTGTAAGGAACTTATGTGTTTAACTTTATGATTATGTTTGGGTTTCTTCAGTGAACATTAAGTGAGGTATAGTGCACAGGTTCATAACAATGATTGCCCACACAATGACTTCTCAATCTTTCTGAGATTGGGTGAGGAGGAAGAGGAGAAGAAATCCCCCTTCTCTTTCTCTCTTCTGCTCTTTCTGCACGCACATTCTTTTTTTCAACCATTTTCCCCTTTTCTCTTTTCCCTCAATTATTCAATTTTGATCTCCAGTTTTTTTTTGTATTGGAGGCCCTTGAGGTTGATGAACACACTTGGAAGATCTACAAGTGCTTTAATTGCCACAGCCGTACACTCAGAGATGCCCCAACCCCGCTCATTCTCATTACAGGGAAAGTTGATAACCAGAACTCCTCAGTTTTTCAAATAGTGCCATGGATCTTTTACATTCACCTAAGAAGGCTGACAGAACTTTTATGTAACATCTTACCAGAGATGGACAGCTTTGAGAGTGATTTCCCATGTGTGTTGCACATTCAAGACTGACATTGGGCCATATCCAAATAAACTAAAGTAGAACAATTTAGTTGTAGTAACTGAGGCAAACATAATCTCAGCTGGAATGACTATGACGTGCTGCATTACTTTACATTACAAGGTCCATTTTTGGTACCTTGGAAGACTGAGAAAGGAGAAGTGGGCATGTCGCCTGCTACTGCAGTAATTGATTCAAATTGAAGTGTGCAAACATTGGGAAGGATAGATGCTTCTCTGGTTGGATGACCTGCTAACATTCATTGTTGCTCAATATTACAAGTTAGTACCACCAGAAAGGCAAAGGAAAGATTGTTTTTGTGTTAAATAATTGCTTGATTTTTAAATTATATCTGAATATAAGAAATGACACTTAGCTTGAAGAAAATAGTTGTTTATGAGCAAAGGAGGAAATGCTGGAAAATCTCAGCAGGTCTGACAGCATCTGTAAGGAGAGAAAAGAGCTGACATTTCGAGTCACAATGACCCTTTGCAAAGCTCAAAGGGTCATCGTGAAAGCCCCACCGATTGCCCCTAGATCCCACCCACAATAGACCCCCACCTGCTTGGCGCTAGTGCCAAGATGCCCCCTGGGCATGAGCACTTTGCCCCTTGGGAGGTGCCAGGGGCACAGGCTAGGAAGCATTTGCAGAGGATAAAGTAGCCTTGGCAACACATTCATCTTAATCAAAGCAATTTTACCACTTAATAGAGGCCAATAATGGAGGAAAGTTAGCCTTATACAGCTGCTGTAAATTAGGGGTCATACAAATACCCAGATAAGTAAGCCTCAACAGAGAGCATCTAAAGGAAAAATGAGAAGAAGGAGGCATCTACCCCTTAATTTGCCCAGGATTATAACCCAAAAAAAACTACATCTTGCTACCACATCAATAACAATAGGGACAGAGACATTTGGCTCAGAAACAAACAGCAACACATCATCCACATAACACAAAATTTTATGCTGCTTATCTCCATAAGACAACCCATAAACCTTGGGGTCATGTCTAATGTCTTCTGCCAAAGGTTCAATAGCTAGAACAAAAAGAAGGGGAGACAAGGGACATCCTGCCTAGTCCCTCTCTAAAGGTCAAAATTCTCAGATCTATAACCATTTGTAAGCATCGCCGCCACTGAGTTCCAATAGAGTACCTGAAACCACTTCACAAAGTCCCCTCCCAATCCAAATTTTTAGAACAAATGATTCTATTCCACCCTATTCAAAACTTTTTCAGCATCCAAATAGTTCACTAACCCATCCAAAGCAGACTTTGGAAGACTTGAATAATATTCAGCAATCTCCTAATATTATTATATGTGTTTCAACCCTAATAAATCCAGTCTGGTCACCCTGGATAATCGTAAGAAGGATTTTCTGCAGGCACGTCACCAGAACCTTAGACAACACTTTCAAATCAACATTCAATAAAGAAATGGGTCTGTAAGAAGTATATTGCTCAGGATGCTTGCCCAATTTCAGGATTAAGGAAATATTCATTTCTCAAAGCGACTGCGGTAGCAAACCTATGCTAAATGAATAATTAAACATACCAATTAGTGGATCTATTACCAAGTCTTTGAATTCCTTGCAGAATTCACACCCAAAACCATCAGGCTCAGGCTTCAGCTTTATCAAGCTGCAGGTGCTTTATGGCAAAAACCACCCCATTCAGAGCTGTTCTCCAATCCTCTGAGATAGAAGGAAGCTCAAGGGAAGAGAAAAAATGCTCCATAAATACCAGAGCATCCTCAGCTTGTTCCAATTGATATAAATTGGCATAAAAGCTCTCAAAAGCCCTGTTAATATCTTCTGTCCTAATCCTTCTATTTCCCTTAGAGTCCACCACCGAAATAAATCGTCCTAGAGTCCAATTTCTTCCTAGTAAGAAAAGTCAAATATCTACTCGGTTTATTTCCAAATTGATACAACTGCTGCTAAGCAAACTTCAAACTCTTCTCAGTACTCTGTGTCAACTAAGAGTCCAATGCCACTCTAAATACACCAATTCCCTTCAACCTCCGCATGACAAGAATTCCTATCATACTCCTTCTCTAGTTCAG